>NC_141695.1:835248053-835405553 GCF_964263255.1 Lissotriton vulgaris
TCGTTTTCTTTTACTCAGAAAACAGTATTCGGGCAGATTTTGACTTCTGGTCCTCCGTAGGCAAAACACCTTCACAACTACCAAACAAGTAAAGGCAAGGTCTAATTTCAGTCTCACTAATCTGGAGAGAACAACTGCCATCTTTTCGGATACAAACGTTCAGCACATTCCACAGACATGCTTGTCTCTTAAATGAATTCCCAAAAGCTAACCGTGAGCCATCTACTACTAAAAACTACTACTGTAGCTCTAGCCTGTCTTGTTAGGCCAAGATCGTTGCAAAATGTCACAAATCAAATGTACAGCTACAGAAAGCAAAATGATATTCTTAGCCTCTTCCATTACGGATTTAGAACAGGGAAAAGCACTGCAACTCCCACGTCTGGTTGTGGGCTGACAACATTTTACAACTGCGTGACTACCATTTCTGCCTCTTTATCATACTGCTAACATTCAACACCAGAATACGCATGGTGGGCTGAGTCCTGGCTTGGTTCAGGCGATACTTATAAAATGGCCATCACCTAGTAAACAAGCATTGGAAATGCAATAGGTCTCGCATTAGGAACGTTTGAGCTATTGGTATTGTAAATGACACTTTTTTTTATTTATGTGTTGGTTTTGAAAGTAGCAAAATTAATAGCTTTGTCAGTTACAATGTCAATAGTTTTGACTTTTGCAAATGTGACACCTATAGCATTTGTAATGCAATGTGTGTTGTATTTACGTGACTTAGATGTATTGATATATTTAATTTTGTAAATAATTAATAAATAAATAAAAGTTTTTGTAATTTATAATGGCAATAGCTTAAACGTTTGTAAATAACTTTTGTGAAGATTATGTTCAGTGTATTTTATTGTGACGAAAATCCAAGAACATTGCATTTGCACCTACACACACACAGAGCCACACACATATAGATGTGCTGGTGGATCTGGGGGATATGGTGGTGGTGGATGTGGTGGTGGTGGTGATGGTGGATGTGGTGGTGGTGATGGTGGTGGTGGATGTGGTGGTGGTGGTGGAAGTGATGATGGTGGAAGTGATGGTGGTGGATGTGGATGCAGTGGTGGATGCGGTGGAAGTGGTGGTGGATGCGGTGGAAGTGGTGGTGGATGCGGTGGAAGTGGTGGTGGATGTGGCGGTGGATGTGGCGGTGGATTTCATGGTGGATGTGAAGGTGGATGCGGTGGTAGTGGCGGATGGGGTGGTGGTTGTAGTGGATGTGGTGGATGTGGTGGTGGTGGGTGTGGTGGTGGTGGTGGTGCATGCGGGGGTGGATGTCATGATGGATGTGGAGGTAATGGTGGAGATGATGGTGGATGTGGTGGTGGTGGTGGTGGATGTGGTGGTGCTGTAGTGGATGTGGATGTGGTGGATGCGGTGGTGGTGGATGCGGTGGTGGATGTGGGGGTGGTGGAGGTGGATGTGGTGGTGGATGCGGTGGTGGATGCGGTAGTGGTGGATGGGGTGGTGGTTGTAGTGGATGTGGTGGTGGATGTAGTGGTGGTGGATGCGGTGGAAGTGGTCGTGGATGTGGTGGTGATGTGGCGGTGGATTTCATGGTGGATATGGAGGTGATGGTGGATGTGGTGGTGGATGTGATGGTGGATGTGGTGGTGGATGCGGTGGAGGTGGATGGGGTGGTGGTTGTAGTGGATGTAGTGGTGGTGGGTGTGGTGGTGGTGGATGTGGCGGTGGATGTGGAGGTGATGGTGGATGTGGTGGTGGTGGATGTGGTGGTGGTGGATGTGGTGGTGATGGTTCCCTTCAGGAAAATGTTGAAGACCTTCCTGTTTAAACAGTAGATTAGAACATCTGCAATAGCCCTTCTTAATTCTTTGTAGAAGCCAAAGGCACGGAGATACTCCTCCGGGAGTGAAGCCAGTCCGGTACAAACTTGCAAATAAATGGTGGATGTGGTGGATGCGGTGGTGGTGGTGGATGCGGTGGTGGTGGTGGATGCGGTGGTTGTAGTGGATGTGGTGGTGGATGTAGTGGTGGTGGGTGTGGTGGTGGTGGATGTGGCAGTGGATGTCATGGTGGATGTGGAGGTGATGGTGGATGTGATGGTGGATGTGGTGTTGATGGTGGATGTGGTGGATGTGGTGGTGGATGTAGTGGTGGTGGGTGTGGTGGTGGATGCGGTGGATGTGGAGGTGATGGTGGATGTGGTGGTGGATGCGGTGGATGTGGTGATGGTGGATGCGGTGGAAGTAGTGGTGGTGGGTGTGGTGGATGTGGTGATGGTGGATGCGCTGGTGGTGGTGGATGGGGTGGTGGATGTGATGGTGGATGTAGTGGTGGTGGATGTGGTGGTCCTGTGGGTTCCATAAGGGTTTGTGACAGAGAAAAGATGATCTTATTTCAATAACATTTAAATTCGTGTCCGTATTTGTGTCTAAGACAGATGCAATTCTTCCGGAATTTCGAACAAAGAGTACATTACACAACCAATGGTCGAAGCCATCCCGAAAAAACCAAGCATCCTGCTGTGAGTTAGAGGCCATTGAGGACCGTGCTGCAGGGGTGGCCTGGACGTCGCGCTCCATGGAAGGCTGAGAAGGCAGGCCAAGCGCCCAACAGGGCATTGGTGCTGTAGCCTGCAGAGCGTTGAGAGGGGCCATAAAAAGAAAGGGTACAGAGAGAGAGAGGGGGGTAGGGAGAAGGTCTAAGGGGTGAGAGAGAGGCATGGGAGAAGGTAAGAGGGATGGCAGTGAGGACGCGATGGAAAAGAGAGATCTCGCCATAGCACCCATCAGCCTGTGCCACCTATAGAGACCCACACACCCATATGTAAAACTGCGCCGCATTACTTAGGAACCTGCAGTAATAAACATGTATGCCTATAATGCTTGCACATATAGAGAGCGTTTCATACGAGACCTGGTGTTTGAAAGCACCCTAATAATTTATCAATAAAATAAGCATTGTAAAATAACAGATGTTGGTTTTACCACTCACTTTACCAACCTCAGAAGGATGACAGGCTTGGTTACTGGCTTTGCGAATGCTCACTTTCTCTCTCTCATTCATGCCATGTTCATGGAGTGAAGCTAGGTAAGTGTCATGTTTGAACAGAAATTCAGGTTTATCCATTGCAAAAAAGGTCGCTGAAGTTTGGCAAAAAAATGCGGATGAAAACAATCGAGTATTGGACATTATGTCCGTGATACATAGGATAGACTTCAAGGGAAAGAGAGAAGGTTTAGTGAATCAGGGAATCACGGCAACTTATGCTTAAGTGTTGGTCGGCTCATCGGGGGGGGGGGGGGGGTGACAGGTGGGATAAAGGCTGCTAGGTGAAGGGAATTTATAGAAGAGGGAACATATTGTGTAAAAAACACAAAAACGGAGACATTACACAAACAGAAGTAGGAATACAATTGTGGATCCACAGAAGGGCACAGAATAACAATTGACAGAGCCTGCCACCACAGAAAGCACATTCAATGAGCAAATAAAGGGTATACAATAAAACTCTAACACACCGAGTCATCTGTGTTAACTAAATTGCTTTCTGCGTGGGCTGCTACTTAATTCTGCGATGGAACAGAGGGAGGGGCCGAGCGACGGACTGAAGGCAGAGAAGGGGGGGGGGGGGGGGGGGAGAAATGCGACACGGCGGGAAGGGGCGGAGAGGGGAGAGGGTGTGAAAGCAGCAGCAGGGGCCTTTGAAGTGAAGCTAAGCTTCACTTCAAAGGTGTGGGAGGAGTGCGGCTGAGGGAACAGACGGCGATTTGGTGATGTGCACGCGCATTTTAGGTCAATGCGCTTGCGCATAAAGCCACGGGCACAGCACCAAATCGCCCAGTTAGGTAAAGTCTGTTTAAGACGCTATATAACGAGCTCCCGCTCAATGCGCATTGAGAAGGTCGCTCGACCTAAAAATGGAAACGTTCGTAAGAGAATGTGACCTGCCCCATCATCTAACTTGTCTCCTAGCCTTTTCAATCTCTACATAGCACCCCTTAGTGACATAATCACAGATCTCACAGCCTTGTTTACAGTAATAAAGAGATGACACTCAATTATACATTAGGGATGTCTACCCCCAAAATCAACCAATGTACTTCGAATCATTCTGGGTAGCGTTAAGGAACGGAAGATACAGTGCCTCGAATATTTGAATACTTTAAAAATCAGCATCCTAAAGCAACGTTCTCTCTAACCTCGAAGACACGAATTTTCAGAGCAGCTTTCCATTACACCCACATGCCCATAACAGAGCCAGCCACTGTATATTGTAGCCTCAAACTGTGCTGTCAAATGTTAATCCCTGTCCCCATGTACCACGTTTCTTGTACCCTCCTATGTTCAATTGTATGCATCGTCTTGCTGCTTTCAGGTGCTCATGCCGCTCTCTAGACCCACGTTTCTCTCTATATAGTTTTTGAACTTTCCTTCTACATCTCCATCTTTTCTCCTGCCTCGCCCCCAGACCCAAAAACGCCTCTTTAAGGCCCACCCTTTTATATCCGCTTCCTTCCCAGGCCAATGGCACCCTCGATCTACTCAGTAGTTCACCCTCCCCAAGATGTCTTTCTTCCCCGTCTCTTCTTACCCGCCGAACCCGTTGTCGGGTTTCCTCCACCTGGAGAATGCGAGCTCTTTGCTCGGCTTTTTTTTCCGTACGACCCATTATCATCAGCAAGCATAACAACACCGGCAGAAGTTCCGCTTCCGGCTTTGCGCCGGTAGTGACGTGTTCTGAGTTAGAGCTAGAAAGAGGCCAAAAAAATTGCACGAATTCTATGTACTCCGAGAAATCGATGGGTATGTCTATTCCCGTATCCAGGCGCGCAAAGCCCATAGGTCAAGGGCTTTAGCCGCCCCCACCTCCCCCGTTTCCACGCAGCTTTAGGACGGACAAAGAGCTTGAGCTTTTTAGGTCTCACCTGCCGTTGCGCTTGCGCATTCGAGCTGGCGAGAGTACAGGAAGAAACAAGCATTTACAATGCAACGGTTTCGTCTTTGCAAAAGTTAGAGCTATTGGCATTTTAAATGACATTTTTATTTATGTGTTGGTTTTTAAAACAGATAAATAAATGGCATTGTCATTTACAATGCCAATAGCTTAATCTCTCGCAAATGCCACACACACACACAGAGCCCCCCCACACACACACCCACACAGAGCCCACCCACACAGAGCCCACCCACACAGAGCCACACAGAGCTCCCCCCCCACACACTGCGAGACCCCCCACACACCCCAACATTGGGTGCTCACCAGCATACATGTGTAGTATAATGCGAATATTTAGATGAGGGTGTATTGTAATGTTTGCCCTCTTAATTTTCTAAAACACGTCAGGCGTCGAAGTATGTGTGCAGGTTTATCAGTTAAATAAATGTGGAAACAATTTTACATCCACATTTATACCCGAAATATACAGTAAATATGGATAAATAATTATAAAAATGGCCCAAACATAATTATGGATGAATACAGACGGAAATGTTAAAAAACAAATGCCATAAACCTGGAGCCTTAATTATACTCCCAAAAAACTAAAGCACATTCAGTTACAGTACATAACTCACCAACCCCAGTACAGACATATCCCTCACAATCCCAAGTACATACACTGGCACAATTGCACGCACACACATTAAAATCACAGCCCTCCGTAAACTAAAATCACAACACTATAATAAAATATTATTCCAATAATAAAACCACACACCCCTTCCACATCTCTCATGATTCCTACAAATATACCCTATGTGATGTGACCGGCAGCTACAGCCCCAGTAGAAGTGCCACAGTCCAGTGTTCAGCCTCATCCCTTCACAGACCCCTCCAGTGAACCACAGTCCCCAGTACATGCATCAGAGTGGGAAGTACACACCTCTCGTACGTCAGTAATCCCATCATTGACAAGGTAACTTCTTCTTGGGTTCACGTGAGTCCCAGCATGTGCTTTCGACTTTTGTCCCACTCGTCAGATTAGTCTCCATGACAACGCCCCACCCTCGGGGGTTTCCTGTGGCGGACACAATGGCAGCATGATCCCAGCAAAGCGATGCCCGAAGACTAAAGACATCCGGGGACCCCTCAAAACATGGAGGACGCACACCTTTACTGCACCCAGGGTGTTAGGGCACCGCATTTCATCATCTGAGCGGACTTCTGCTAAAATAGAGAAATCCGCACAGCTCAAAGGAAAACCTATAAATTAAAGGCCGGGCGGGGCTTAGATGGGCGGAACAGGAAAACCACATCACTGGACCACTTTTTTGGGCATATCGGAATTTTAACCAACCAGCACTTAACACAAAAGGACTAGCTGCTTCTAGGAAACGTGGCACTACCAGAAACCTCAAAGTACTCAAAGTCTAACAGATGAAAGGCTGAGGTCAGCTCTGCGCAGATTTAAAACACTCTTAGCTATCCATACTCGGCATCTGGCACATGAAATGCTGGCTCGGCTTGTGTTGTTTCAAACCTGTCAACAGCAGATACCGTAAAGCTCTACTATGCCGCAGGTGCATAAGCCCGTTGAACTATAGTACCGGGCAACTTGGTTTATCCACGTGTACAGCATTCAAATACTATTTACAATGCTGATAGGGGAAGGCACAGGCGATCTTACTCGTGACACGCCGGGTCACGTGCAGGAGGGGATCAAAACACATTTCCACAAATGGCAGGTCGTGCTTCTCTATGTGCACCAGACTGTAATAAAATACAATAGACGCGGGCACAAGGGTGAGATCCTTTGGATTGTGTATACCAGAGATCAGCCATGCATGCGTTGGGCATACATACATGTTCGGCGAGGCCAGCACAGGGCAGTGTCTCCTGAGCATGTATGTATTTTCTTACACGGCTGCGCTTGCACCAGAGTGCAGGCTTCAGCAGGCGAAGCGCGAACCAAAAACTCCCTTCTGCATCTGGAGATAAAGTGTTTTCTGCCACATTGCAAATTGAGCGGGGAGGGAAACTTAACTGGGAGCCGTCGTTATCATAACTTTTAAAATGCTGACACAAGCACATCTGGTTTATACGAGAAAGGGGCCAGGGAAAAGGAGGTACAGAAAGGGAACGAAGACAGAAAGCAAGAAAGAAAAATATAAGAACAAAGTAACAGAAATACAATTAAAATAAAGGCTATAGGGATGTCAAAAGCAAAGAAAACAGTGAGTGTCAAAGTGAGAGAAAGAAACATAGCCCGCAGGAAATAATGAACCAGTCCTTTTTGCGTCACTCACCAGAGGACAGTTTTTTATTGCCTCACGCCACTTCACTGCACTAAATATCTGGGAAGCCGCGTTGCTGGAAGACGAGAAGGCAGCAAATCGAAGCCGCGCGCTGGTCCTCGAGCGATCACACAGGGGCGCGCATTGATCATCATTGCGCACAACCAGGAAGGAAGGCTAAAGGGCACACATGAGCGGGGCTTCGGGGCTTTAAAACACTCTAATCACGCACTTTAATGGGATAATTATGCCAGCAGTGATCAAGAGATGTAGGAGAGAAGGGGAGAGTTGCCTCGATGCAAGCGGACGAGTACTGCTTGTGGTTAATTAGCACGCATTTCTTGAAGCCATGTGGAAGCAGGCTATTCTCTTAATTTTTTTTTTTTTTGAAAATTTCTTTATTAGCAGGATATATGAAGTTATGGTAAGCAGAGCATAACAGTTCGGTACATAAGTCACATATTTGCATCATATGGTCGCACTGACAGGATATACACATTTTCATTTTTCATTATGTCACTGTAACACCCAAACTAAACTCCCCCAACCCTCGCCCTCCCCCCTCCAGGCACTTCCTATTCACATTTATACCAGTCCGTGGTGTCGGACATTCTTACACGTGTATATGGCGTGTGTTATAGTATCCCTGTTGTATGCGCACTAGGGGCATGTGGGGTTAGACACTGTCGTGTTAGTGCCGTCTGTGGCTGTGCACCTGTAGATTCGTGCGATGGGTCCTACCTGTTGGCGGGCGCCGCATAAGTGTCAGTCTATGATGTGGAACTACCCTCATTCCTGGTGTCCCAAGTCTATGGTGTGTTCCGAGTCTGAATCGTTCCCCGACTCAAAGGACCCCAGCAAAGCATTCCAGTCTAGGGAGATGGGGTGTTTCCTAAGCCCTCTGCGTTCTTCGCTCTGCAACGTCGTACTTTCAGCCTTTCCCCACCTCACTAGCTCCGCCCTCCACATCTCAGGGTCTGGTGGCTTGGGGGACTTCCACCTCATGGTGATCGCAGGCTTCGCTAAGATCATGGCTAAGTCTGTGAACCGTGTACCTACGCTCTTTCTCCGCTCCACAGGGCCCAGTCCCAGGAGGGTATATTCCAATGTGTTGTATGGTTTGGAAGGGACTAGTCTAGCTAAATCAGACTGTACTGAGGTCCAGTAGTACCCCAGCTTAGGGCAAGCCCATTGCATGTGAACCAGTCGGGCATCCTCCCCCCCACACCTTGGGCATGTATTAGGAGTGTCTGGGAACATAGTGTGCAGGCGGTGAGGCGTCAGATATGCTCAGTAGAGGAGCATGAGCTGTATGAATTTAAACTTCTGGTTCCTCAATACCTTTTTGGGGTATTTCAAGATCCTGTCCCATTCCTTATCTCTGAGCGTTCTCCCAATGTCGTGTTCCCACTTATCTCGTAATGGTTGCAGTGAGATGGCCCTGCCCTCTCTTATACCATGCGTTATCCACCTGGTCAGGTGGCTGCCAGTCCCCATTAGATACTGCATCGTGATTAGTGGGTTTGTGTGGCTCGTAAGCAAATTATGCGGGGCAGTAGGATTCCAGCAAGTAAGTGGGTCACACGACATTGAAGATAAAGTGCTTGGGGTATCACAGTGGAGAAGTGTGGCTCACTGGTTAGAGGAGGCAGACCTGGAAGCATTGGTCAGCCCGGGACCAGGGTTCAATTCCTGGCTCGGCGGGGTCTTGAGTCCTAAAATGTCCATGGACTCGACAATTCTCGCTCCGGTGCCTACTCGATTCACGGGTTCACACTCTGCGACTCTGTGCAATAGCTTGCTTAATCTCCACAACGGCCCCTCGTGGCAGGATGCGTGGCTTTCACCTTGCGGATACCCTGCCGGGGTTATCTCACAGGGGAATACCAGAACGGGTTCCCTAAGCAAGCGCTTAGAAACCGCTTGGTGATTTGCGCTATATAAATTCATTTCAAGAAACGTTTAAAAGAAAAAACATGTGCATGGCTGAGCAGTTCCAAATTTCGAGGAAAGCGAGTGGGTAATAGTGAAAAAGGAGACAATAGCGCGATGGAGGAGAGCTCGGGGCGGGTTGTTCGTGCTCTCCCCTTCCCATTGGCTGGAAGGTAAATTTCCAGCCAATGGGGAGAGGAGAGGGCGGGACTTAAAAAAAGACCCAGAAACACCCCCGAATCGCGTTCCGACGGGGAAAGAGTGATTGACAGCCAATCTCTTCCAATGGCTAGCCTCCATTTATGGAGCTAGCCAATGGAAGACAGATGCGGGACGAAGCCCCATACTGTAGGACATAAGATTTCACCCTGGGCGGAGCACTGCTTCGCACTGCTACGGTCAGGCCGAAACCTAAAAATCATCTTGTTAAGAAGGACGGTAGGCAAAGCTAAGTTAAAACTCAAGTTTTAATTGTATTAGTGAAATACAACACACCAGCAGCAGAAGGGTTTCGTGAAGGTTGCAGGCTGAGTCAATATGGGACACTGGCAAAATTATCTTGCTGGCATTCTAGAATGCCAGCTGATCTGCAAAGCAAGCGTAAGAGCAGGGACGCGCAAGGCGGGCACGGAGGCTTAGTGGGGACAAAGGGTAGCAAAGGAAAATGTCCAACATAACACATCTCCTTACAGAGGAAAACAAAGTAGTGGTTCATAATAACGAGAAAAAGGAGAACCACGCACACAGTATGTTAGATGTAATATCCCCAGCGGTCTAGTGGTCGCATGCACACACACATCCACACATCCGCGGGCCAGGCGTGGCCTGCGGGGTTAAATAAAAGGAGGACGCCCGCTCGAGGACGTCACTTCCGACTGAGGCACTGTGTCGGTGTGGTTTGCCTGCTGCTGCGCGACCTGCCCCCCGCTGCCTCACGAGCCACGGCGAGGCCCTGTGTCACCCCGAAGAGCAGCCCACAACATTGGCGAAGAGCGGACGGGCCCAACCCCGCCCGTGCACTAGAGAGTGAGGCGGAGCACCCTGCCTCCCTACGCGACCATACCGCGTGTCTGCCCACGACACGGACCCAGCCTGTCCTCATCTGGCCACCCCTACCACATCGCCGTGGGGATCGCTGGAGGCCCCAGTGGTCTGCCCCGGGAGTCGGCGCACCGCGAAGAAGATCCGGGCTGGCGGTGCGAACAGGTGCCGTACCTCACGCTTATCGCGTGAGCCGCGGGTACGCGGAGTGCCCTGTCAATGCTCACGCATCTCACTTGAGACCCTGCAAACGACTTCTGGTGTCTTTTTTTCTGCGCCTGGAAGGGAGTGTGAGCAGCAGTCTGGCCTGGGGAAGAACTCCGACGTCCCTACACACCCAGACGCCGGCAGAACACTCAACGGAGCTGAGGTAGGCCTCCCAGCTGCCGCGTGGCATCGCGGATTTAGCGGGAAGGCGGGAACGCTCAGTGAACACACACCACCCAGATAAGGCGGCAGAAAAAGGAGGAAGAAGGGATAACCACCCCAACTGACTACCACCATGGGGGATGGAGACGCGCCAGCAGCCACCATCAACATCCCATTCCAGCATGCTGCATCTGGGGTCCTGCCACCATTCAGCGAAATGGAAGATCCGTCCACAGTGTCCCCACGTTGGAAGGTATGGCGAGAGAGACTGAAAAATTACTTTGTGGTCACGAGAGAGATGGACAAGGCAGTGAAGAGGTCTCTATTACTACACTATGCAGGGGACGAGATATTCAGGTTATTCAAACATTTGCCTAATACGGGGGCGGCGGATGATTATGACTCTGCAGTAACCGCCCTCAACGGTCATTTTGACCCACAGCTGAACCTAGACTTTGAAGTTTTCAAACTGGGACAGGCACGTCAGAGGGAAGGTGAGACCATGGACCGCTTCTATGCCAGTGTAAGGGAGCTAGCAAGTGCCTGTACTGACGAGGATCAACCGAAAGCCATACGGAGCAAATCATCCAAGGGTGCCTAGACAAGGCACTGAGGGGATCGATACTATGCAAACCAGGGATCTCCCTTGAGGACATTCTAGTGCTGGCCAGGTCCCATGACCTCTCAAATGTCAGGGGCCACTGCCATGGAACAAGCCCTCCATAAACCCCAAAACAAACAGAGGCCATCAAGAGTGAACGGGCAGACGCAGTGAGGGCCCAGCCACGTGGGCCACCCCAGAAAGACTACCGGAAAGACCAATCCCGGGCACGGTGTGGGTACTGCGGGCACGAGCCACACGCGGCCAAGGACTGCCCAGCCCAGGGCAAAACCTGCTCAAATTGTGGGATTCCAAACCATTTTGCAACGATGTGCCGAAGAAGGAACACATCAAAAACATTCAGAAGAACGCGCACACCCTCCAAAGCAATTCAGCAGCTGTCGTTAGTTGAGCCACCATCACTGAAAGCAGAAAAACACCTACCCACAATGGATGAAGACTCGGAGTCTGAGGATAAAGAGGCCTACATCGTCTCTTTTGCACGGGAACTAAAACAGCGATCCAGGTAGACCCGAGGAAATCCAAGGCCATCAAGGACGCCCTAGCGCCAAAATCCCCAACAGAAATAAGAAGCTTCCTTGGGATGGCTACTTACTGTGGCCGATTCATACTGGGCATAGCCACCTGGAGTGAACCACTAAGGGGGCTGACCAAAGCGGATGCCGTCTGGCAGTGGGGTCCGAAAGAAGACGAAGCGTTCCGAGGGATCAAGGACGCTCTCCTGGAGAAAGCTACCCTGTCGTACTTTGACCCCAAGAAGCGCACAGAGGTGTTAGTGGATGCCAGCCCAGTGGGCCTTGGCGCGGTGCTGACCCAGGAACATGAACCCGGGCAATGGACAGTGTTAGCATTCGCCAGCAAAGCTCTTACCCCAACCAAGACCAGGTATGCCCAGGTTGAAAGAGAGGCCCTAGCCATTAAGTGGGCCTGTGGCCACTTCCATCTGTACCTGCGAGGACACCCTTTCGTCATGGTCACCGACCACCAACCCCTGGTGTCCCTCTTCAAGGGGACTGCTCCACATCCACCACCCCGCATAGAACGATGGGTGATCCAACTACAACCATACAAAATGGAAGTCGTATACCGACCGGGAGCCAAAAACCCCGCGGATATTCTGTCACGCCATCCATCCCTGCCTGATCCGGAGTCGGTAGACGACGACTGTGAGGAGTATGCCCAGTGGGTGGCACTTACCTCATGTCCCACAGCATGACGATAGAAGAAGTCAAAGAAGCAGCTGCCACCAACAATGTCTACCTGAGGTCGTTGAAAGCGGTTCAAGAAGGCTCGTGGGCCGAATACCTCCGTACCTCCAACTCCTGGTCAGCCGAGGACCGAGAATCCCTCACGAAGATGTGGAGAGTCAGACATGATCTGAGCGCGACGGAAGAGGGGGTGCTACTGAGAGGGTCGCGCCTGGTCATCCCCCAGAGCCTAAGGGACAGAGCGGTGCAACTGGCCCACGGGGGGCACCAAGGCACCACGAAGATGAAGGTGCGCATGAGGGGAAAAGTATGGTTCCCGGAGCTAGAGAGCATGGTAGAGGAATACGTGCGGAAATGCATGGCCTGTCAGCTGATGAGTGACCCTGAAAGGCCCACGCCTGTGATTACTGAAGAAGCCTGTACATCTTCCTGGACCAAGGTGAGCATAGACTTCGGGAGCTTTCCGGGAGAAGGACACACCCTACTCGAAATACCCACTGGTAGCTTCCACGGCATTCACCCATGTGGGGCCGGCCTTAGAGAAAATTTTCTCCATGTTTGGATACCCGTCGGAGGTACGAAGTGATAATGGGCCACCGTTCCAAGGAGCTGAGTTCACCTCATTTCTCCGGACAAGGGGAATTCAACACCGCCGCATCACACCCCAATGGCCCCAGGCAAATGGAAATGTTGAACGATTTATGCGAACCCTAAACAAAGTATTCCGAATAGCAATGGTAGAACAGGCCCACCCAGAGCAGAGGCTACATGAGTTTCTGCGGGAGTACTGGGGCACCCCTCATTGCACCACCCAGAGCAGTCCGTGGACCCTCATGTTTCAAGGACCGCAAAGAGATCTTCTCCCCAATGGCCAGGGGTGGACACCGCCCCCAGCTGACATCAGTGAAGCCCAGGAATGGAGGTGCCAGGGGAACCAACGAGCTAGTCCCCTCAGAAAGGCCACCCCCAGAAGAATGAGCCCAGGGACCCGGGTGATCATACGAAACAGAAGCCCAGGGGGAAAATTCCAAACTCGGTATGAGCCCGGTACCTGGACGGTTACGTCCACGTGAGGCACCATGATCACGGCCCAGAAAGGTGAGGAGGAAGTGTCGAGGAATGTCTCCTGGTTCAAGGCCATATCGTGAGAAAATAGACAAGTCTCCGAGCCAGAAGGAGGGAACCCCGACTCGAGTGTGTTGACAGCCCCTGAAGGAGCGGAAGAGAATATGTTGATGGAAGGGCAAGTAGAGGGACCCAAGAATGCATCAGTGCCTCTGACACCATCCATCACGACCAGCGGTGCTTGTCAAGATGCCGAAAATGGTAGGGCCAACTCACAGAGGTACAACCTGCGGCCAACCCACCACCAAGCCAGAGACTGAGAGACTACGCCTGTCTGCTGAGACCCTGAAGTTGTCACCAAGGGACACGCAAGTACCCAGGCATTTTGTTTGCAAATGTTGTAATCCAGGACTGTTGTGTTTGTGTTGTAAGCAAAGAAAAACAATATATAGTTGGATAGGGATGTAATATCCCCAGCGGTCTAGTGGTCGTACGCACACACGCATCCACGCATCCACAAATCCGCAGGCCAGGCGTGGCCTGTGGGGTTAAATAAAAGGAGGACGCCCGCTCGAGGACGTCACTTCCGACTGAGGCACTGTGTTGGTGTGGTTTGCCTGCTGCTGTGCGACCTGCCCCCGCGCTGCCTCACGAGCCACGGCGAGGCCCTGTGTCACCCCCAAGAGCAGCCCACAATATTAGTCACAAACAAAGCCTTTGTACTTGTTGGGCTTCACAACACTTCGACCATGTCTACTAATACCATCCTGCTCCTCCGCGGTGTCACCTTCTTTTTCCTGTCCTTCTTCTGACTCAATGATGCTCTCTGTCTCAGTAAAACCCTCAGCATTGCTAATTACTGGGTCTCCTTCTTTTGCAATAACTTCCTCAGGATCCTGATCTTCCTCTGACTGGCAGTCACTCACCCCACCGTGCGACTCGTCCGAACTACTAGTGCTGACATCTCTGTATACCCCGATGAACTCAATGTGTGCCTGGTCAATACCAACCAAATTGCCATTGGATTGGGATAATACAGGTCTGCAGTCCTCTTCTCCACCCGACTCTGATCCCTCATTGTTCAACCAGTCAAAGTTGTCCTTCTTATTAGTGTACTCCTGTTCCTCATGTTGTGGTGATCCAGCAGCGCTCTGATCATTAGTTCTATCGCACGGGTCTTCAAACTGTGGGGCGCGACCCTCAGGGGGGCCGTGGAGTGATACCAAGGGGGTCGCGCCTTCAGTCACACTTTTGAAGAGGCCCAAGGGCTTCAGCCCCCCTCCTCCCTCGTGTGTCTCTCAGCCCGGCTGCTGCGGCAGTGAAACTCGAGCTGCTGGGGGCTCAGCTGGGCAGTGTCTGGAGTCATCTCCTGCGGGCTGAGTTTTTCACAGGTCTTTAAAGACCATTTGCATATTTACATGTCTTTGTAAAACTTGTTACAGAGGCTTAGTTTTTTTCCTGGTTTCAGTACCCCCTGGGCCCCCACCCTGTTCCTTACATTTGTATTTTACAATTACTGTTGTACTGTGAGAATGCATTTAATGAAAAGGAATATAAAGTAGGATTGCCAAAATAAAAATGCCTGCCTGTTTTGTTTAAAGAGCCTGGAAAGACCTCCCATTGACACTAAATAGACTTTTAAACACAAAAGTATGTATGCATTCTTTGTGTGACTTTTCTGTCTTTTTTCTCTTCATCAGTCATGGATCATTGAGGCAGCCCTAGAACACAATTAAAAGTGCTTTCTATTTATATTTGCTGTTCGAAGTATGCACAGATAAATGCTGAAAATACAGCTTTAGGTGACTGCTTATTTTTGTACCAACTGTGCCATCAAAATAATCTGCTGGCAACCCTAACCATAGGACTGTAAGTTTGTTGCAGGATAAGCACATTATTTATTTCCTCCACCCTCGATCCCCGAATAATGCCGCAATAGTTTAACTTAGATCTTAAACCCTACGCCGCCGTCAATAACATGATGAGTTACTTCAAGTGTCTGGAATGCGCCCTGAATTCAGTCATCTCGCTCCTCATTCTCGCCCTTCACTTTCATGCTCACCCTGCACTCACACTGATCACCATGCACTCACACCATTCATCCACTCACCCTGCACTCACAGTGATCACTCTGCACTCACAATGCACTTGCGCTGTTCACCCTATACCTTTCCCTGCAGTCACACGAGTACACTACTCATCCTGCACTCATGTGACACTTCACTCACCTGTCCCCCTCACTGCTCAATATGCAACTTACTCAAACAAGCCCATCAGTAATCACACATTCATTCGTCCCATTCTGAACTTGCATTCGCACCCAAATTCATAAATTCATACGCCACCTCAGTCACCCTGCACACTCCGCTTACCCTACTCTCGCACTGTTGCATCGCTCACCGTGCACTCACATGGGCCCTCTTGGCACCCACACAGTGTGCAGAGAGTTAATCTGCCTGCTACAAAGAACGTGTACTATGCAGATCACAGAACTGAGTGCGAGTAAACTATGAGTAGCGCTATAACAAAGTTAAATGTTTGTCAGAAAGGTGCTATAGAGAGATGAGGTGCATTGTTGGTGAGTGGCAGTGAAGGAATTAATGGAGAGGAGGAAACGGGGGTGAGGCACCAAAAAAGACTGTTGCACCATGTGCAACCAGTGTTGGGACCATCCCTGGCAGGGAGTGTTAGTCCTCTCCGAATTTCTGGGCTAGTCACTCCCCTGCTTCTGGCTATATTAATATTTACATTTGTAGTGCACTACTGTTACCAAAAGATATCCTGGGGCTAATAACTATCTGCTGCCTGTAGGCAAATGAGAAACACACAGAAGGAGAACCAGACAAATGGGGTAACCTACAGAGCACAGAGAAAGGTTTTTATATCTTTGTTGGACAGGCCACATGACGGGCCGCTCTCCCCCGGCTCGACCAGGCCCGAGCCCAGTCACGCAAGCACCACACACCACCATTGCACGCCCTACGTCCCCTCAGGGACCCCTGCCCTCGAACATGATAACCTCGTGGGTCCGATCCACTGCCGGCCCATGCACCCAGCCCGGGCCGCCATCTTGGACGCCTCGCCACGAGGCCGCCTGGCCCCCGATCGACCTCAACCCTGGGCCTAGCCCAGCCTCAGACAATCCGGCACCACCCTCCACCCAGGAGGTGAGCGGGCTACTTGGCAAGTCAATGGGAGAGAGAGGTGCCGATGGCTCTCCCCCCGCCCAGTGCCGCTCGCCCATCGCCTCCCCGGGCGCTGGCTCCACCCCCCTGCTGGGTGTCTGGACTCCCTCATCCCGGACCTCCCGACCTCCAAGTGCGAGGGTCCGGACATCAAAGCACGCCAGCCCTATAACTGGGACAGCTCCAGAGCAGGAAGTCAGTTGTATCTTGGAGTCGAGAGACGTAAGAGGAACTCATCCTGGACGGACTACTGGCGCTGCCGTAGCTCTGTCCTGTGCACCATCGTCCTGCCTGTTGGCGCTGCCACAGCCGTCGTAACCTTCAGTCTTCACCGTCGTCCGGATCTGCTGGCGAGGCCGCGGACCGTTGTAACCATCATCTTCATCGGGACCTGCTTGGCTTCTCCACGGCCCGTCGACCATCCTTCATCCATCTCGGGACCTGCTTGGCTCCTCCACGGCCCGATCAGCAACCACGCCGAGCTCGAGGATTGAGAGCTATTTAACTCATTGGTAACTAAGACTGTCCCGCTACCCTTTCTCCTCAACCAGAGATCAGAACCGAGGGGACCCCTGAGTCCAGACCTCCTTGTATCATAGCGACGTAACCTAAGAATTGCATATAAAGTCTCGTTAACCTTCAATCTTGTGTGGTGTCCGTCTGTGGGGGGGAAGTTACTTACCTGTACAGTCGTTGGAGACGGCTCTCCCTGGAGACCTCTCCCCGTAATCTCGGCCGACCCTCCCGGTCCGTCTAACATTGGTGGCCAGCGGCGCGATCCGAATCACCGCATAACGTACAGAGAGTAGCTCACCCCACAACGAACAACAATGTCGACTAAAGAGAGCGGATCAACTGAGAAGTTCCAAATGGAAAAACTAGAGGAATACAGCCATCGTGAACTAAAGCAGTTCTGCATCGAACTAGGTATCGCTACCACCGGACTAAGTACCAAGGACGATTTTAAGCATGCCCTAGAATCTTGGGCAGAGACCGGGGATGTCGAAACCCCTGAGCAAAGCACCGCGAAAAATACCAACACGGCCCCTGAGGGGCAAAGAACCAGTCTCTCGCAAGACGAGATCCAAGAAAGAGAAAAAGCCCGACTACACGAACTCGAAATGGCCCGACTCAAGATGGACATAGAACTCAAATTGGCCGAGCAAAAAATAAACTTAGAGCACCTTCGCCTCCGAGAAGAAAGAGAGGAGAAACAGAGGCAAAGGGAGCTCGAGGAAAAAAGACTAACGTACGAGCACGAACGGAACCTAGCCGAGATCAACCTGCGCAAACAAAATAAAGAGTTAGGGGTGCCCGACAGACCGTCCACCCCAGGGACCGCGGAGAAAAAAGTGCACATCCCCAAGGATGTGGTCCGAGAATATTTTCGAGAAGACGACATCCAGCAATGGTTTAAGGCCTATGAAATCGCGATGACTGCGCACCGGATCGATAGAACCGACTGGGGAGCCGGCCTATGGGGCAAATTCCTCAATGAGGGCCGCGATACTCTGTTACAGCTCCCAGACCACCAGATGACCTCCTACGACCATATGAAAGCGGCCCTCCTCACCCGCTATGGCCTCACGCCCGAGATGTACCGTCAGAGGTTCCGAGACTGCACACGCATTCCAGGTACAACTTGGGTGGACTATGTAACGTACTTTAGCCGAGCCTTCGAAGGCTGGATCAGAGGGAACAACGTCACGACCTACGAGCAGCTGTTCAATCTGATGGTATGGGAGCATCTGTCCAACAATTGCTTCATTGAACTACGCCAACACCTCCTCGACAGCAAGTTAACCGATCCCCGGCAGCTCGCAGCCGAAGCTGACCGGTGGGAGATCACCAGAGTGGGCCGGAATGGGTCCTACGAGCAGAACAGGAACAACAATGGTCACTACCGACCCAGAGGAGGAGGAGGGGGCCAAGGACGAGGAAGAGACAATACTCCGGCCGCCCCCGCTACCAGCACCACCCCCCCGGCCAACCGGGGCAGCACCCCGGCGCGACCGGGATACAGAGCCAATGTTACATGTCACCGATGCCAACGAGTCGGCCACTATGCAAACGACCCAAGCTGCCCGCAGTATCAGAGTCCAAGACCCCGCCAGGTGGCCGCCGCGGCACTAGGGGAAGAACAGATCTCCGAGGAACACGAAACAGGCGAGCAAGAGTATCAAGAGTGGGAGCCAGCCGCCATGACTCTCGCGTGCTTAGGGGGAAGAGACATGGTCCCGCGGGTCCCCCTACCCGCTAACACCCAGAAGTACAGCCAATGGGTGAGCATCAATGGACAACGGGCCGAAGCCCTTCGAGACACCGGGGCCAGTGTGACAGCCGTCCGCTGTCATCTGGTGACCCCAGAACAATATCTACCGAACGTTCTCTGCCCTGTGCGATCAGCCGACAACTCGGAAAGTCTGTGTCGGATGGCCTGCGTCCCCTTTGAGTGGGGAGGGGTCTCCGGCATGTTGAAGGTAACGGTCCGAGACGACGCCCCCGTGGAATGCCTCCTCGGAAATGACCTGGAAAGCTCCCCGTGGGCAGCCGTGGAGCGAAAAGAACACTTGGGGATGTTGGGCGTCCCAGACTGGGCGTGCGTCACCACCCGGTCCATGGCCGCCCGTGCCAACCATCACCCGGAAGAACCAGAATGGCCGGCGCCACCGCCTCCGGTCGCCCCCGCCGAGACCCCCGACCATGGCATCCCCCTCGAACTTGCTCAACCTTCCGACCTCGCTAATCTTGATCAGTGGGCTCAAGAAGGGGGACCCACACAAGAACAATTTCGTCAGGAACAGAAGACCGGTCCCTCCCTTGAGGGACTCCGACAACAAGCGCTCGCCCAAAGCGCCGGGGATACCTCCGGAACTCATTGGGTCTACTGGGACAATGATCTATTGTACAGCGAGCAACGAATCGCCGAGCTGGGGGCCAACCGAGTACTAGTGGTGCCCCTCCGCTTTCGAGACTTCCTGCTAAACCTGGCCCACGATGCCCCCCTGGCAGGGCACCTGGGACAGGATAAAACCTACAGCCGCCTAGTGACCCACTTCTTCTGGCCCAAAATGAGAAACGATGTGCACCAGCATTGCCGATCTTGCCCCACGTGCCAAGCCAGTGGGAAGAGCGGCCGCAAATTAAAGGCTCCCCTGCAACCCTTTCCAGTAGTCACAACCCCATTTGAGAGGGTCGGGATAGACATTGTGGGACCCCTGGACCCGCGTACAAGACAAGGCCATCGCTTCATCCTGGTACTAGTGGACCACGCCACCCGCTACCCTGAGGCTATTCCTCTCCGGACCGTGACAGCCCCAGTGGTCGGCCGGGCCCTGATGGGGATCTTCTCCCGTGTGGGGTTCCCCCGAGAAGTCGTCAGTGACAGAGGCACGAACTTCATTTCTAAATATATGAAGTCCCTCTGGCAACAGTGTGGGGTCACCTACCGCTTCACGACCCCCTATCACCCCCAAGGAAACGGACTTGTTGAGCGGTTCAATCGCACGCTAAAAGGGATGATCGGGGGATTGGAAGAGCCCCTCCGTCGCCAGTGGGACGTGCTGCTGCCGTGCCTCCTCTTCGCCTACCGGGAGGTCCCACAGAAGTCCCTAGGCTTCAGCCCCTTCGAGCTGCTCTATGGGCACCCAGTACGGGGGCCACTCAGCCTGATCAAAGAAGGCTGGGAGATGCCTCCGGCCAAGAGTCCTCCAGATGTCTTCCGGTACCTCCTCACCCTCCGCAACCAGTCCCGGCGGTTCAGAGACCTAGCAAAAGCCAACCTAGAGGCCAGTCAAGAGGACATGAAGAAATGGTATGACCAGAACGCCTCATCCATTGAATTCGAGCCGGGGCAACAGGTCTGGGTAATGGCCCCCACCGAACCGTGCGCTCTCCAAGACAAATGGACGGGACCCTTCAAGGTAATCGAGCGCAAGGGTCCTGCCACCTATCTGATCGATATGGAGTCCGCCCGGAATCCGCTCCGAGTCCTCCACACCAACAGACTGAAACCCCACTTGGCACGAACAGAACTCAGCCTCTTGATGGCCACAGACAATGGGGTTGAAGACGACTCCGAGCCTCTCCCTGACCTCTTGCGGACCCAGGAGCAAGACGGCTCCGTGGATGGGGTCCGACTCTCGGAGACCCTCACCAGAGAACAACGGCAAGAGTGCCAAGCCCTCCTATCACGGTTCGCCAGTCTGTTCTCCCTCACCCCGGGTGTCACTTCCTGGTGTGTGCACGATGTGGACACCGGAGACAGCCCTCCTATCCGCCACCGGGCCTACCGCGTACCTGATCGGGTACGGGCCTGCATCCAGGCGGAAGTAGCTAAGATGCTCACGCTCGGGGTCATCGAGCCCTCAGACAGTCCATGGGCCAGCCCGGTCGTACTGGTCCCCAAAGCAGCCGCCCCCGGGACCACACCAGAACTCCGGTTCTGTGTCGACTACCGGGGTCTGAATGAAGTCACCAGAACGGACGCACACCCCATCCCCCGGGCAGATGAACTGGTCGACCGAATGGGCGCTGCCCGCTACCTCAGCATCTTCGACCTGACGGCAGGTTATTGGCAGATCGGCCTCACACCCCGAGCACAAGAACGCTCTGCCTTCTCCACCCCCGATGGCCACTATCACTTTACGGTCATGCCCTTCGGCATGAAGAACGCCCCAGCGACGTTCCAACGGCTCGTCAATCAGGTCCTGGCGGGGCTCGAAGAGTTCAGCGCCGCCTACCTGGACGACATCGCTGTGTACAGCCACCATTGGACCGAGCACCTCCACCACCTCCAAGCAGTGCTGCAAGCCCTTCAGCGAGCTGGCCTCACGATCAAGGCCAGCAAATGCCAAATTGGACAAGGGTCGGTGACCTACCTCGGACACCAGGTGGGAAGCGGCCTAGTGGCCCCCCTACAGCTGAAAATTGCCGCCATCCAGAACTGGCAACCCCCTATCACTCAAACTGAGGTGCGAGCCTTCCTGGGCCTCACGGGCTACTACCGAAGGTTCGTGAAAGATTATGGTACCATCGTGGGGCCTCTCACCGAACTCACGTCAAAAAATCAGCCCAAGAAGGTGAACTGGACCCCAGAGTGTCAAGCGGCATTCGAACAGTTAAAGGCCGCCATGTGTTCCGCTCCTGTGCTCCAGGCCCCAGACTACAGCCGGGAGTTCGTCGTCCAGACGGACGCCTCCGACCAGGGCATTGGGGCGGTCCTGTCCCAAGTGAACACCGAAGGCCTCGATCAACCGGTGGCCTTCATCAGCCGGAGACTCCTACCCCGGGAACAACGCTGGAGCACCATAGAGAGGGAAGCCTTCGCTGTGGTATGGGCCCTCAAGAAGCTCCGGCCCTACCTTTTTGGCACCCACTTTCGGGTGCAGACTGACCACCGACCCCTGCAGTGGTTGATGCATATGCGGGGGGAAAACCCAAAATTGCTACGCTGGTCCATCTCCTTACAAGGTATGGACTTCACAGTCGAACACCGGCCTGGGTCCGACCACGCCAACGCCGATGGCCTGTCCCGGTTTTTCCGCCTCGACGAAGAGAGTCCCCAAGAGGATGGGTAACTCTCCCCGCCTTCAGCTGGGGGGGACGCATGTTGGACAGGCCACATGACGGGCCGCTCTCCCCCGGCTCGACCAGGCCCGAGCCCAGTCACGCAAGCACCACACACCACCATTGCACGCCCTACGTCCCCTCAGGGACCCCTGCCCTCGAACATGATAACCTCGTGGGTCCGATCCACTGCCGGCCCATGCACCCAGCCCGGGCCGCCATCTTGGACGCCTCGCCACGAGGCCGCCTGGCCCCCGATCGACCTCAACCCTGGGCCTAGCCCAGCCTCAGACAATCCGGCACCACCCTCCACCCAGGAGGTGAGCGGGCTACTTGGCAAGTCAATGGGAGAGAGAGGTGCCGATGGCTCTCCCCCCGCCCAGTGCCGCTCGCCCATCGCCTCCCCGGGCGCTGGCTCCACCCCCCTGCTGGGTGTCTGGACTCCCTCATCCCGGACCTCCCGACCTCCAAGTGCGAGGGTCCGGACATCAAAGCACGCCAGCCCTATAACTGGGACAGCTCCAGAGCAGGAAGTCAGTTGTATCTTGGAGTCGAGAGACGTAAGAGGAACTCATCCTGGACGGACTACTGGCGCTGCCGTAGCTCTGTCCTGTGCACCATCGTCCTGCCTGTTGGCGCTGCCACAGCCGTCGTAACCTTCAGTCTTCACCGTCGTCCGGATCTGCTGGCGAGGCCGCGGACCGTTGTAACCATCATCTTCATCGGGACCTGCTTGGCTTCTCCACGGCCCGTCGACCATCCTTCATCCATCTCGGGACCTGCTTGGCTCCTCCACGGCCCGATCAGCAACCACGCCGAGCTCGAGGATTGAGAGCTATTTAACTCATTGGTAACTAAGACTGTCCCGCTACCCTTTCTCCTCAACCAGAGATCAGAACCGAGGGGACCCCTGAGTCCAGACCTCCTTGTATCATAGCGACGTAACCTAAGAATTGCATATAAAGTCTCGTTAACCTTCAATCTTGTGTGGTGTCCGTCTGTGGGGGGGAAGTTACTTACCTGTACAGTCGTTGGAGACGGCTCTCCCTGGAGACCTCTCCCCGTAATCTCGGCCGACCCTCCCGGTCCGTCTAACAATCTTCCTAAAGGATAATAGATTCTTGGTGCAGCAAAGCAAAGGAGGGTGTAAGTTCCATAACTGCTCAGCCTGCACCAAAACAGCGAGACAGACAACTCATGCCTTCTTGAATTAGGGAACAGTAAGCAGAGTGGCACAGGCCAACAGGAGCATACAGGTTTGACCCGTATGCTTGTTGAGGAAAAATGAGAGGATGAGAGAGGACAGCAAGGGAGTGATAGAATTCGATTGAGGTGGTCAGGGATGAGGAGAAATGTGAATTGCCGCAGAGAAGTGTGGACACACAAGAAGTGAATGTGAGCCAAAGGTGAGGGCTTCTGCAGGACCGGACTGGGAATCAAAACGGGCCTTGGCAAAGAGCTCGGCCGCCCCCCCGGGAGCGGCCGAGCTGTTTACCAGGACAGGTTTCGGCCTATTTTGCAACAGGAGCCGATTTTGCAGCTATGTTGCTAAAACGGCCCTGAAACAAAAACGGCCCCCACCATAGCGGCCCACCGGGGAAACGCCCGGTGCCCGCTACGGCCAGTCTGGCCCTGGGCTTCTGCTAGAACAAAGGGGAGATTTGAAAGATGACTGGGGGGACTGCAGAGGTGTAAGATACAAATAGACAAAAATTTGAATGGAGAGACGAGGTGAATGAGAAGTGCTGAGGGGCACGGAAGGTGACGGGACCAGAGAAGCCATGAGATAAATCCGAGAGACTGTTAGAAATGAGGGCAGTGAAAAGAGAGAATTGCAAAAGGTGAAGTGAGAGGTTGAATGGGGAGAGTCAGAAGTTGTAAAAAGGGGTGAAAGAAAATGTCCTGCAAAGTGAGAGAGGGATCCGGGGTTAGGAGAGAGGGATGGAAGGGAAGGGGGTGAGAGGAAAGCTGCATGGGTAAACTGCTTAACTCTGCACAAAACCGCCAGGTTTTTAAAGGACCCCGGCTTCTCCTGGCCAGGGCCAGGTGAGCTAATGTGGCAGCACATATTCCTGCAGAGTGGAAGGCCCTTCTCAAAGGTTGACAAAAAATCTTTCAGATGTTAATTGCTGTATTTTGGCTATGAACGGGTACTGATGGGGTGAAACCTTTCCTCAGTGTTACTGTGTGTAAAAAATGTCAAAATAATGAAGCAATGCTATCTCAAAATACACAACATCACATAACATCACTTACATTTTCTTCCCACACTATTTAGTCAAGCCTGTCGTGTAATTTGGTCCTCACCTGCCTCATAATTCTAGTAGCCCTGCCTACAGGTTTAGAAATTTTTGTCAGGAGGGGGTCCCAACCCCTCAAAATGTTGACAGGGGGGTCTCGGCATCCAAAAGTTTGAAGACCTCTGTTCTATCGTCTCTTTCCCTCTCTGTGGATGTACAAGCTGATAGGGCGGAAGCATGCCAACCCTTCCGATCGCTGAGGAGTGCAGAATTGCAGAAGACTTTCTCCACTACTAACGGTTGAGAACATCTATTTTGACACTTTTCAATAAAGCCACTTTTCTTCACTCTTACTCTGTCTCCTCCTTTGATAGTGATTTCTTTGCTCTTATGTTTTGCATCATATCTCTCTTTACATGCACTTTGTTTCTTTTGGATGCTCTCCTTGGCCAATGCTCTCCTTGCTGTTTTGAGCCATCCGACGTTGTCCTTTGATAAAGGTGTCCTTCCTCTCATAAACTCAAAAGGGCTGAAGTGTGTGCTCTCTCCTGGTGCAATTCTGTATGCCCAGATCATTTTGTACACTTCTTTCATCCATGTTGTTAGCAAGTTGTATTGTGCCTTTAATTACCCAATTCAGGCATTCAATCACCCCGTTTCCAGCGGGATGGTACACAGAAGTGGTTTTATGTTTAATACCATTCCTTTCCATGAATTTTTTGAAGCCCCCTGATGGGAATTGGCTTCCGTTGTCACTAACAATAGTTTTTGGTATGCCTTCCCTCGTGAAAACCCTGTCCAGGAATGTGACTATATTCTGTGTCTCAACTTTATGGCATATCCTCATCTCTGGCCATTTGGAAAAATGGTCCACCATGACCACAATGTGTACATGTTCTTCCTTGTACCTTATGGGTCCCATAATGTCTATGCCCACTCTTTCCCATGGCATGCCAGGACATTGTAATGGTTGCAGAGGGGGTTTCATCGAAACCTGAGATTTGTGTGTTTTTTATGTGTGTTCTTTCTCTTTCCGAGTCCCGTGGCTTTTGGAAATCCCAGAATTCCCTTTCATTAAAGCATCACCATTAGGACATGGACTGATTTGAATCTCGGGCGCGAGAGAACTCTGGACCCCCACACCACCGCAAGCTGACTCCTTAAGGCCAAAATCCATAGTCAGCATCAAACTCTCATCCTCTTCTCAAACACAAGTGCGAAATATTATCTTTGCTTGTTTTTGCTAAATAGAAACACCACCATTTATTTTCACTATCCTTTGTTTTGAATAAGAACGGATGCCCTACTAACCTGTACCACATTGACCGAGGAAGAATATATAGATCTACTTTTTACAACCTTGAAGGGTTTCTTTATTAACACCCAATTACTGGCTGCTAAAGCCACTGTTTTGGCTTTCTTCTTTTTGATCAAAGTTTTTCTTTTGGTTAAATTGTTGGTTCTCCACTCTTTTTCTCAATTCATCGGATCTACCTGCCACATCTACCGCTTCACCTCTAGTATGCAACCACCCTGGTACAAGTTCAGTTCTTGCCTTACTTCCTTTCAGTAATTTAAAAGGAGAAATTCCTGTGGTTGGTTGTGAGGTATGACCAAGGTTTCATCATAAGAAAGTCCTGAACATCTAGCTCAGCTGAAAGGGTGGCTTGGACAACCTCTTTTTCAAACGGCTAGCCTTTTTAATCAAATCAAACCATTCACCATAGGGCTATAAAGAGCCACTTGAAGATGTTTGATATCATGATTACACAAAAAAATTTTAAGCTCAAGACACAAAATGTGTATCATTGTCAGACACTATATGCTTGGGGTACCCCACAAGAAAGAATATCTTCTTAAGAAATTCCAAAACCTTCTTAGTACTGGCTGAGTCCCCAAAATTATAATAAAACCATTTACAACAAGCATTTACAATGCAATGGTCTCGGCATCATTAAAGGAAGAGCTATTGGCATTGCTCATGACATTTCTTTTTTTTTCTTTAAATCATAAACAAATGACATTGTCATTTACATTGCCAATACACAGCACTCTGCACTCAACAGCACGCTGCACTCTGCACTCAACAGCACACAGCACTCTGCACTCAACAGCACACACCGCTCTGCACCTGCACTTACTGCTCTGCACACTCACTCTGCATTCTGCACTCACTACTCTGCACTCACAACTCTGCATTCTGCACTCACTACTCTGCACTCACAACTCTGCATTCTGCACTCACTACTCTGCACTCACTACTCTGCACTCACAACTCTGCACTCACAACTCTGCACTCACAACTCTGCACTCACAACTCTGCACTCTGCACTCACTACCCTGCACTCACAACTCTGCACTCTGCACTCACTACCCTGCACTCACTACTCTGCACTCTGCACTCACTACCCTGCACTCACTACCCTGCACTCACTACTCTGCACTCTGCACTCACTACTCTGCACTCTGCACTCACTACTCTGCACTCTGCACTCACCACTCACTACTCTGCACTCTGCACTCTGCACTCACTACTCTGCACTCTGCACTCTGCACTCACTACTCTGCACTCTGCACTCACTACTCTGCACTCACCACTCACTACTCTGCACTCATCACTCACTACTCTGCACTCACCACTCACTACTCTGCACTCTGCACTCACCACTCACTACTCTGCACTCTGCACTCTGCACTCACTACTCTGCACTCTGCACTCACCACTCTGCACTCTGCACTCACCACTCTGCACTCACTACTCTGCACACTCTGCACTCACTACTCTGCACACTCTGCACTCACTACTCTGCACACTCTGCACTCACTACTCTGCACACTCTGCACTCACTACTCTGCACACTCTGCACTCACTACTCTGCACTCACTACTCTGCACTCACTACTCTGCACTAACTACTCTGCACTCACTACTCTGCACTCACTACTCTGCACTCTGCACTCACTACTCTGCACTCACTACTCTGCACTCACTACTCACTACACTTCACTCACTACTCTGCACTCACTACTCGGCACTCACTACTAGGCACTCACTACTCTGCACTCACTACTCTGCACTCACTACTCTGCACTCACTACTCTGCACTCACTACTCTGCACTCACTACTCTGCACTCTGCACTCACTACTCTGCACTCACTACTCACTACACTTCACTCACTACACTTCACTCACTACTCTGCACTCACTACTCTGCACTCACTACTCGGCACTCACTACTAGGCACTCACTACTCTGCACTCACTACTCTGCACTCACTACTCTGCACTCACTACTCTGCACTCACTACTCTGCACTCACTACTCACTACTCTGCACTCACTACTCTGCACTCACTACTCACTACTCTGCACTCACTACTCTGCACTCACTACTCTCTGCACTCACTATTCTGCACTCACTATTCTGCACTCTGCACTCACTACTCTGCACTCACTATTCTGCACTCACTATTCTGCACTCACTATTCTGCACTCACTATTCTGCACTCACTATTCTGCACTCTGCACTCACTACTCACTACTCTGCACTCACTACTCTGCACTCACTACTCACTACTCTGCACTCACTACTCTGCACTCACTACTCTGCACTCACTACTCACTACTCTGCACTCACTACTCTGCACTCACTACTCACTACTCTGCACTCACTACTCTGCACTCACTACTCACTACTCGGCACTCACTACTCTGCACTCACTACTCTGCACTCACTACTCACTACTCTGCACTCACTACTCTGCACTCACTACTCTGCACTCACTACTCACTACTCTGCACTCACTACTCTGCACTCACTACTCTGCACTCACTACTCTGCACTCACTACTCTGCACTCACTACTCACTACTCTGCACTCACTACTCTGCACTCACTACTCACTACTCTGCACTCACTACTCTGCACTCACTACTCACTACTCTGCACTCACTACTCTGCACTCACTACTCACTACTCTGCACTCACTTCTCTGCACTCACTACTCTCTGCGCTCACTATTCTGCACTCACTATTCTGCACTCTGCACTCACTATTCTGCACTCACTACTCTGCACTCACTACTCTGCACTCACTACTCACTACTCTGCACTCACTACTCTGCACTCACTACTCTGCACTCACTACTCTGCACTCACTACTCTGCACTCACTACTCTCTGCACTCACTACTCTGCACTCACTACTCTGCACTCACTACTCTGCACTCACTATTCTGCACTCACTACTCTGCACTCACTATTCTGCACTCACTATTCTGCACTCTGCACTCACTATTCTGCACTCTGCACTCACTACTCTGCACTCTGCACTCACTACTCTGCACTCTGCACTCACTACTCTGCACTCACTACTCTGCACTCAATACTCTGCACTCACTACTCTGCACTCACTACTCTGCACTCACTACTCACCACTCACTACTCACTACTCTGCACTCACTACTCTGCACTCACTACTCTCTGCACTCACTACTCTGCACTCACTATTCTGCACTCACTATTCTGCACTCACTATTCTGCACTCACTATTCTGCACTCACTATTCTGCACTCTGCACTCACTATTCTGCACTCTGCACTCACTATTCTTCACTCTGCACTCACTATTCTGCACTCTGCACTCACTACTCTGCACTCACTACTCTGCACTCACTACTCTGCACTCACTACTCTGCACTCACTACTCACTACTCTGCACTCACTACTCTGCACTCACTACTCACTACTCTGCACTCACTACTCTGCACTCACTACTCTGCACTCACTACTCTGCACTCACTACTCTGCACTCACTACTCTGCACTCACTACTCACTACTCTGCACTCACTACTCTCTGCACTCACTACTCTGCACTCACTACTCTGCACTCACTACTCTGCACTCACTACTCTGCACTCACTATTCTGCACTCACTATTCTGCACTCACTATTCTGCACTCTGCACTCACTATTCTGCACTCTGCACTCACTATTTCGCACTCTGCACTCACTACTCTGCACTCACTACTCTGCACTCACTACTCACTACTCTGCACTCACTACTCTGCACTCACTACTCACTACTCTGCACTCACTACTCTGCACCCACTACTCACTACTCTGCACTCACTACTCTGCACTCACTACTCACTACTCTGCACTCACTACTCTGCACTCACTACTCACTACTCTGCACTCACTACTCTGCACTCACTACTCACTACTCTGCACTCACTACTCTCTGCACTCACTACTCTGCACTCACTACTCTGCACTCACTATTCTGCACTCACTATTCTGCACTCACTATTCTGCACTCACTATTCTGCACTCACTATTCTGCACTCACTATTCTGCACTCTGCACTCACTATTCTGCACTCTGCACTCACTACTCTGCACTCTGCACTCACTACTCTGCACTCTGCACTCACTACTCTGCACTCACTACTCTGCACTCACTACTCTGCACTCACTACTCACTACTCTGCACTCACTACTCTGCACTCACTACTCTGCACTCACTACTCTGCACTCACTACTCTGCACTCACTACTCACTACTCTGCACTCACTACTCTGCACTCACTACTCTGCACTCACTACTCTGCACTCACTACTCACTACTCTGCACTCACTACTCTGCACTCACTACTCTGCACTCACTACTCTGCACTCACTACTCTCTGCACTCACTATTCTGCACTCACTATTCTGCACTCACTATTCTGCACTCACTATTCTGCACTCTGCACTCACTATTCTGCACTCTGCACTCACTATTCTGCACTCTGCACTCACTACTCTGCACTCTGCACTCACTACTCTGCACTCACTACTCTGCACTCACTACTCTGCACTCACTACTCTGCACTCACTACTCTGCACTCACTATTCTGCACTCTGCACTCACTACTCTGCACTCTGCACTCACTACTCTGCATTCACTACTCTGCACTCTCTGCACTCACTACTCTGCACTCACTATCCTGCACTCACTACCCTGCACACTCACTACTCTGCACTCTGCACTCACTACTCTGCACTCACTATTCTGCACTCACTATTCTGCACTCTGCACTCACTACTCTGCATTCACTACTCTGCACTCTCTGCACTCACTACTCTGCACTCACTACTCTGCATTCACTACTCTGCACTCTCTGCACTCACTACTCTGCACTCACTACTCTCTGCACTCACTACTCTCTGCACTCACTACTCTCTGCACTCACCACTCTGCACTCACTACTCTCTGCACTCACTACTCTCTGCACTCACTACTCTGCACTCACTACTCTGCACTCACTACTCTGCACTCACTACCCTGCACTCACTACTCTACACACTCACTACTCTGCACTCGCTACTCTGCACTCACTACTCTACACACTCACAACTCTGCACTCACTAGTGTGCACACTCAGTAGTCTGCACACTCACTACTCTGCACACTCACTACACTGCACTCACTACTCTGCACACTCACTACTCTGCACACTCACTACTCTGCACACTCACTACTCTGCACACTCACTACTCTGCACACTCACTACTCTGCACTCACTACTCTGCACACTCACTACTCTGCACTCACTACTCTGCACTCACTACTCTGCACTCTGCACACTCACTCTGCACACTCACTCTGCACTCACTACTTCACACTCTGCGCACTCTGCACTCACACTCACCTTCTGCCTCACAGAGGGATGAAGTGAGCGCCGTTCTACTGGGCAGACCTGGGGTCGGGCGGGAGGGTCACCAGGGGCGCGCACGGCTTATAGAGCTATACAGATCAACACAATATTCTCCGGAGTGCCATCCATCTACCGCAGTAGCAGAAATTAGTTTGAAAGCATTGTCGAAGAATGCCAAAAAGCGCCTCATTTAGAAGCGATGAACAGAATTCAATTTTTAGAGCTCCCATGATGTGAAAACAATTTACAATGTACTGTGAACAAACTATTTACGAAGATAAAATATTAGTGAGATAGGTAGTAATCCTTATGCATATTGCCAGATAAGCAGGTGCACCAATGGTCCTCTACACTGGAAAGTCATTTTGAGGATGTAAACACTTCTCAGAAGACAATCTCCTTGACTACAGCGGACCTGCAACAGTGTGCAAAATGTCATGACATTTTGTGTTTATGTACTCTGCTGTATAGATATTTATTGCCCTAATTTCTTTTCAGTATTAGAGGATATCTTTGAAAATACAAGCCTATTATGGAAGTGGATAGAAATGATTATGATCGTGGCTAACACAAAGGTGCAGTGAGGAAAGTGAGTGGCAGATATCGCCACCTCATGGTAACTGAGTATAGTGGGTCCAGTGGTAGCTTGCAGAGCCACGTTCTTTCACTCCGTGTCCAGACTTTGACACTGTAGAATGGGGTTCAAGTCCCAGCGTCGGCTCTCCCAGAGATTACAAAAAAACATGCTGATCGAAAGAAATAAAATTAAACAATACCGATTGGCGTGACGAGGATAAATCCATGTGCAGTGCACTGCCCCCTTGCCTTGTAGACACCGCAGCCCAAGAAAACATGATTGACGGAGCAAAACGGTGGTCTAATTGTCCATAGCCAAAGTATATATTACAAGCTGAGGATCAACGGGTGTGAAAACAGCGTGGTGGGCGCGCACGTGACGCAGCGTGGGCGTGCACATCAGCTGAAGGATCGCTGGGGAAGACACCGAGTCTGCCTGCTGCCATGACTGACCCACTGCAGAGGGAAAGAGCCCGGTGAGTGGGGGTAGAGGGGGGGCGGCAGAGAGGGAGTGGGCAGAGAGGGATGGGGTGTGTGTGTGTGCGTGTGTGCGTGTGTGCGTGTGTCTGTTTCTGTGTGTGTCTGTGTGTGCACGGCGCATGCCTGCCTGTGTGTTTGTGCGCGTTCACAGACCCTGGTCGGCGCGTTCACAGCTCTAGGTCCCTTCAGAGCGAACTCCATAACAATAGGTCTCGATGCCGAGACCTAAAAATAGTGAATAACTAACACACGGTATTTTTTTCACATGAAGGACCTGAAAAGGACCTTAAACACTCGATGCAACTTATTTTTTTATTTATTGAGAAGTTTTATATAGCACTGGCCAGACCCGAGGGTATCGGAGCGCTTTACAACAGATTTAAGCAGAAATCACATAAGAAAGGCATAGTCCAACATAAATGTTCAGAGAAACCAGTGTGCTGAGCGTCATTGAGGTGGGGAAGTCATGAGATAGCCTTGATGAGCGCACAGTGTCTTGGTCTTAATCTCATTCCGGGAGGAGGGAATGAGGGGGGGGAATCGGGGAGGGTGGAAGAGGTAGGTAGAGGTGGAACATTGTCAAGGCGCTGTGAGGTGCTTGAAGAGGTAGGTTGAGGTGGAGCATTATCGAATGGCTGCAGAGTGTAGGAAGAGGTAGGTTGTAGAGGAACATTGTCAAGGGGCTGCGGAGTGCAAGCTTGTGCGTTTCGGCGTCGGCTTTCGGTTTGGGAAGGCACGGTCGAGGTAGAGGTCTTTTAGGAGTCTTTTGAATTTTAAAAAGGAAGAGATAGTCCTGATATTGACTGGGATAGAGTTCCAGATTTTTGGTGCATTTCCAGCGAAGGATCGTGCACCTTTTTTTTCTTTGCGTGTTTTCATGGGGATGAGTAGCATGGTGTTGGAGGTCCTGAGGTTTCTTGTCTGGCCGGCTTTCATGAGTTTGGAGGCCAGGTATTCTGGTTTCCCTGTGTGCAAGGCTTTGTGCGTGAGGCAGGCAGTCCGATAGCTGGCCTGCATTTCGACTGGGAGCCTTTTTAGTTCTCTGAGTGTGGGTGATAGGTGGATATATTTCTTAACTCTGGTGACCAATCTGGCAGCTGCATTGAGAGTTGTTTTGAGGGGGGCTAGGTGAGATCTAGCTGCACGGGTAAGGATTGCGTTCCCATAGTCGAGTCTGGATAGCACCAGTAAGTGGGTGGTTTGTTTGAGGTCCTTGGGCTGTATGAAGGGCTTGATTTTGTTGAGGAGCTTCAGATTGAGGAAGGCACTCTTCGCGGAGATCTTAATGCGTTTGTTCATGTCCGGTTTCGGGTCTAGGGTGATTCCTAGAGATGTAACCGAATTATCCAGGGTGAGATTACCGTTGAGGGCATCAATTGCTTTTAGCCACTCTACAATTTGAGGGTTTTCTTCTTTGTTGGAGATGAGGAGGAATTCAGTTTCGTCTTGATTGAGTTTAAGGTGGTTTGTTGATAGCCAGTGTTGAACTTCTCTAAGAGTGTTGTTGAGTCTTAGAATGTTATTAACGGAGGAGGTTTCCAAGTAGATCTGGGTGTCATCAGCATATAGATGGAAGGGAATGTTGGCTTTTTTGATAAGGGAGATGAGGGGTTCCATGTATATGTTGAACAGTTGAGAGAGAGCACTGAGCCTTGGGGGACCCCTCAGCTGACGGGGTGAAGGTCGGACGTAAAGGTTTTGATTTTTACCCTTTGGGAGCGGTTGTGTAAGAAAGAGGAGAACCATTTTAGGACCACTCCGCCTGCACCTACTCTATCTTGGCGAGCCTTGATGAGTAGATTGTGGTCAACCGTGTCAAAGGCTGCCGATAGGTCCAGGAGGATGAGCAGGCAGCTTTGGTTAGTGTCTAGGGACTTGTGGATCTTATCCACAATGTTAAGGATCGCGGTTTTGGTGCTGCAGCCTTTTCTGAAGCCTGATTAGTGGGGATCTAGCAGGTTGATGTTGTCCATGTGCTGGGTAGTTGATGGAGAACAAATTTTTCAAGGATTTTGGATAGAACGGGGCGATTAGAGAAAGGTCTGAAGTTGTTCAGATCTTTAGTGTCTAGGCCTGGCTTTTTTAATAGTGGTGTGACTTGGCCGACTTTGAGGCAGTCTGGTATGACGCCGGTTTTCAAGGAGCTGTTTGTGATTTCGTACCAGAGTGGGGCAAGGGAGAGTTTCAGCTTTTTGGTTAATTGGGTGGTTACAGGATCGAGAATATGGGATGCAGGCTTGGAGGAAGCGATCAGTTTAAGAATCTCAGCTTCAAGTATGGGGTCGAAGGATTTAGAGACCATGGAGACTCTGGTAAGGGGACAGGAAGCAGAGGAGCAGAGGCTTTTTAACTGTCCTCCAGTGTTTATCTGAAACCATATACTGTGGACATAAGTTGATATGTCTTGCAAAAACCTAAATACCCCTCTATTATCTTTCCTCGAAAAATTTCTGTTGGTATAAAAACACCATTTCCGCATGTTGATCTTTTCTCGCAGTTCAAACAAAGAAGGAAAATGGCTGGTCACAAAGGGACTTTTTATTTCTCTAGAATGTTCATTGAAGTTCTATGTTCTTCAATTGTTGCTGCTGAGCTGTGACAATAAAGGAGATTTGCATAATATTAGCCTGTGTGTCCTTAATAAAATCCAGATTTTCTGCCCATCAGGCTGTGAAAAATCTAAACTGTCCTTCACAAGTCAATTTATAAGCAATTTGACTATATGCCTGCAGATTACTGGATAACTGTTTGTAAGAGGGCCATTCAACCCTGACAAAATAAAATACTTTCTGCAACACTGAATTCTCAGCCGTGGCATTAAGCCACTCGTTTTCAGCAATCATGCCTAGACACCCAGAAACAGCGTCTATCACCACCACCACACATTCCCCTTTTAGTGCACTCTCATTTTCTTTAATCATTGATAAAGGCAACCTAAAAAGACAATTTACCCTTTATTCTTACCTCCTTGCCTGTACTTGACCTGTAAATCGTATTCTTGTTGTGTGAAAAGAAGTCTAACTAAGCATGCAGATGTGTTACCTAAAACATTTCCGCTAAGCAGGGAAACCAAAGGCTTGTGGTCAATTAATACATCAAACGAGGAGCCCCAAATGTAGGTTTTACATTTTTCGACACCCCACACACAAGCTAAATCCTCCACGCCACTAAGCGTACTTGACGCAAAAGCTACTGTGTTTTCCCTACCATCTCCCACTTGACCAAAAACAGCTCCTATACCTTTTAAACTGGCATCCACCACAACGAAGGACCTCCCTTGAGGTAAAAAAGAATTCAAAGCTGGTGCTTCTCCCACCAGTTTATTTACTCTTTCCAAGGAGTCATTAACTTCCTCAGACCAAGCAAACTATGCCCATCTCTTCAGTGATGACCTTAAAGGCTGATTAGGTAAAGCTTATCCAGAAACAAATCTAGCATAATATTCACATAACCCCAAAAAAGAACGGCGTGTGTCTTTATCCTCTGGTGGTGGGGCTTTTTGAATCGCCTCAAGATTGCAAAATGTGGGCCTAATGCATCCTTTAGAAATAGTGTGAACAAGTAGTCAACTTCTTTCTCCAACAATGTCAATTTTTTAGGCTTCACAGGTATCCCTCTCTCATCAAGAATACTCAGTACCCTCGCAAGTATTTTCAAACATTCTTCCTCGCTTTCACTGAATATAAGAATGTCATACTGAAAACCTTAGACACGTATTTCTCCCCACCAAATAAAATATCCATAATTTTCTAGAAAACAACCACCTGAAATTGCCATTTAGGTTAACCTAAACGTCAATTTCAGGTTTTGTATGTCCCATGAGGAGTAACAAATGTGATAAGCTCTTAAGAATCTTTCGTTAGGTAAACTTGATGGTAAGCTGAATGCACATCAATAGTCGAAAAGTAACCAGCATCACCATACTTGCCACCATCTCCTGGATGAGAGGCAGAGGGTGACAATCAGAATATTTTATTTGAGAGATCACAAGTCCACACACAAATGAAGATCTCTTGACCACTTCTTAGTGAGCACCACCGGGGAAACCCATTCGAGAGAGGCAGTAGGCATGATGAACCTGCACATAATTTATCTAACAGCAACTTCATATCCCCTCTCACACTTAAAGGCACAGGTCTGACTTTGTGGACCACTGGCGTGGCACCACTCGTAAGTTTGATCTGATGGTCAAAGCCTTTATTAGTTCCATTCTCATTCATGAACACTCTGGAATACTTTGCTATTAACATCTAAGTGTGTTCCTCTTTAGTGTAAACAAATAAAATGGGGATGTCATCTAGTATGATAGGTTCCGAACGACCCGGTTTTAAGATAATGCATAACTTGGCTAAATCTTTCCAACCAATTATGTTTTGCCCTCTGAATGCTACATAAACCTTTGTCCAAGTTTTTCCTTCGAAACACTCCATAGTCGCCACAAAGTACTTCTAACATAAGGGTATCAATCTGGAGCTAAGGCACATACAAAATGTGGACAAGAAGTTAATTGCCACACCTATGCACCACTTCTAAGGAAGTGGGAAAGGGAAAAATAATCCCCTTTTTTAATATAACCCCCACCCACTCTAATAGTGGCAATCTTCGCCATCGGGTTCACTCTGACACCTAGATGTCAGGGTGTACTTCTGGAGAGGCTTGAGCAGCTGGGAGTAGGAAACACTGTCCTAACTTTGTTCCACTCCTTTCTCGAGAGCCGATCCCAGAAAATCTGTCTGCGTCCTCACGTCTCCACCACCCGCCTACTTATCTGTGGAGTCCCACAGGGTTCGGCCCTTAGCCCAATCCTTTTAAATTTTTTCCTCGCCCCTCTTGCGTCAATCATTGAGCATCAAGGTGGTTTCCTACGCTGACGACACTCAGCTGGTGTTCTCCTTGAGGGACCACTCTGAGGCTGCTTTTACTAACTTTAAACAGTGTGTGATAAACATATCATCCTGGATGACAGACAACTGTTTAAAATTGAATATGGACAAATCTGAAGTTCTGTTTTTTAAACAGCAATCACCCCCAAAAGCCGCACTTTGGTGGCCTACAGAACGTAATCCTCCCCCTAGGCCAGTCCCGTCGGTGAGAAACTTAGGATTCGAATTTGACTTCACCCTCTCGGGGAAGGCCCAGAAAGGCCAAGTCTCGTCCTCATGCTTCTGGAAGCTGAAAACCCTAAAGAGATTCTTAAATCTCTTACCAATGGACTGCAGGAAAACGGTGGTGCACGCACTAATTACTTCTCAACTGGGTCTCCCAGACTATCTCATCAAAAGGCTGCAGGTCATTCAAAATACGGCCGCCAGGCTCATCAGGAATGTACCTTTCCACCATCACATCTCGCCACATCTACACACCCTACATTGGTTGCCTATCCAAAAAAGGATCCAGTTCAAGGCCCTGACCGTGGCCTTCAGGTCTACCAACGACACTGGTCCTAAATACTTAAAACTAAGCCATGTTTAAAAAAAGCTAGACTATGCGATTGCTCATTCTCTTTTATAATCACTTCTCTCTGGAACTCCATGCCGGAGCATCTCCGAAAAGCCAACTCTGAATCGATATTAAGGAAGAATCTTAAAACCTGGCTCTTTAGTCTACCTTAGAGCCTCCTCCTTCAGCCTATTCACCAAGTTTCTCTCCCACAGAACTCGCTGTCAGCGCCAGACCACCTCCGTTGGAGAAAGCTGTTGCGCTTTACAAAATGCTATAATAATAAATAATACTTAATCATTTTCAGGGAGCTCTAATGAAGATTGTTAAATAGGGGGCATAATTTTAAAGATAAAAATTCCTCATCCACTCCCAAGGTATCCCTTTATTAGTGGGGTGGATGGGAAAGATTAAAAGTCTATCATACAATCGGGACTTCAGGATGCAATGGTCCTGGTCCTAAAAACACCAATTACACCAATGTGTTTCAGCCCTGAACTAATGGCCCAAAGAGGTCCTGGGCTTTCGCCAGGGTGGGTTTGTATATTTAGCACTCCCCAATTTACATATTTTATATGATCTTGTGCAGCATGCAAATTAACCTAGAGCATGCATAGGCAATGTAACGCTTGCCACTCTGGGTAGTACCTGTAAATACAAATTACATGGCATGAGGAAACATTGCCACCATGTGGCTTCTCATATGTGATACACACCTCCCCATCGTGTTTTCTTAATCACATGCTACATATTGTGAGCATTTCTTGTCACTCATTGGTGTCAACTCTACCTATCATCATGCATCTCAAACTGGCGGCTCATGCAAGATCATGTTAATCACGCCTTTCCAGTGCACCAACGTTCCACCTCATACTTGTGTCAGAAGTGAAAAAACATCACAAATCAAAAGATTTTTGCAACTTGGACTGAGGTGCTCACGATGCACATAGACCATCAATCATATACCCTAATTAGGGTTTTATTTGCGATACACACACACATCTAATCAAAATGACAATATCATAAAATTAAAAACATGTTGTATATTCACTCGACAGGGTGACCCAATTCTTGGTCACCCTGGATATCGAAGCTTTATATACCAATATACCCCAGGACGCCACAATAAAGACCATTGAAGCAATTCTCCAAAGGGAAAACCTTGGGGGAGGGAGAATGGATTTCATCTTGAGCTGTATCAGTTTGGTTTTAAAAAACAATTTCTTCTTGTATAAAAAGGACTTATATCACCAAGTTAAAGAGACCAGTATGGGCGCAACCTGTGCCCCAAGTTTGGCCTGTTTATATGTTAGTCATTTTGAAACAGTACACATATTTAATGAACTAGCCCCTTTTTTGAAAACATCAGTCACTGGCACCGCTTCATCGACGATATCATCTTCATCTGGAGCGGTGCCAGTAAACTTTTAGAGGAATTCATTTCTTGGCTAAATTTAGGGGATTCCAATCTAAAGTTTACCTATAATTAGAGCAATACTCAGGTGAACTTTTTAGATATCTGTATAAAAAGTGTTGATTAAGTCCTAGCAGTAGAACTATTTAGCAAGCCGACTGACAAAAACACTCTCCTCCATTACCAGAGCCATCATCCGAAGTCGCAGAGAGACAATATCCTCTTTGGGGAGTTTCTGCGACTTCGGAGAAATTGCACATCCCTAGATGATTTTTATGCACATTCGGAATTAAAAAAAAAAAAGTTGGCAGAGAGAGGCTATCCTAAAAAACAAATCAAAAACTTGTTTAAAAGAGCCAGATTTTAGAACCGTCAAGCCATGTTAGACATGAATAAAAATAAAGATACAAAAAAGAACATGGATAAGATTGTGTTTGTAAGCAAATACTCCAATGTCAGCAATCAAATTAAGAATATTATTAACAGAAATTGGAAAATGTTAAATGATGAAAGAGGTAAAGCACCTATTCACATTTAGGCGCAATACTAATCTTAGAAATTCACTGGTACACACCTATGTAGACCAAGGAGAATGCATGCAAAGTACTGTGTTCCAAACCAGAGCAATAGGAAATAACAAATGCGGCAACTGCTCGATTTGTGAACAATGTTTTGTTGGAAAAACCATAGAGTATAAAGGGGTAGTGTACCAGTCAAAGGACCTTACGAACTGCAGAACAAAAAATTGAATCTATCTGTTGGTCTGCACATGCGGGCTCGGTTATGTAGGAGAAACCGGGCGCAAACCTAGGTTTAGACTTTCTGAGCATAAGTATGCTATATGTACTGTAAAAGCTAATGCGCCGTTGACAGCTCTTTTTATCCAAGTACACCACAAGTGTGACGATTTTAGCTTGTTCATACTGGAAAAGATTAGCTGCAGCCGCCGTGGAGGCAACATAGAGAAGAAAAGGAAATTGCGAGAACTGTGGTATATATGTGCCTTGGATACTGTAAATACTGGCCTCAATAGCAAAGAGGATTGGATGTCCTTTATTAGGTAAATAGAGGTGCTAGACAGAACATATAAAGGTTTATAAATACTACATTAGTGAGATTGTTTTTAATGGGCTCAGAATAGGGAGTAGCAAGAGTTACAGTGCCTGTGATATTACCATAATACCTGAGGGACTATAGTTAGGGTCCGGTATTTAATTGGACCCTGTTTAGACACTGCCACTATAAATAAGGCGCGTGGAAGAAATGTAAAAATAAGAAGCTCTATTCCCTTACCTCAAGGAATAGAGATAGTTATAATAGACTCTACAATGCAATAACTCATCACGAGTAAATTATATAGTTGCTCTTTCAAAATAAGAATTTCCCACCCATTTGGGTCTAATATATAAAAATATATAATAAAAAAAGTTTCTGTTTCTAACTGGGTCAGATCTTTGCGAATTTATTAAACAAATGGACACGCCTGTTATTAAGGTGGCGGCCGATATTGTTTAGGTATGGGGAGTTAAAACAGCGGGGGATGGTCGCCTCACACCGTTTTTTATGTCACCCAGATCGCACTTTGACAATTTCAGCAGCTCGATTTTTCGAGCATTATTTTTGGTGTTAATCTCGAGTAAGATTTCTTATTTCGGAATCTTATCGTGCCCGTATACTTTATAACTTCTAAGATGGCGCCCGTTTTTTACAATAGATAAACATTGCAGCAATATGACCCGGAAGCGATGCCTTAACATGCAACCCGGAAGTAGATACAGTGGAAAAAGCGCGCACATCCTTAATTCACAGGTGTAACTACTTGGGACAACTCAAATAGAGTATTTAAATAAAGGTAGCTCGGCACTACCTTAGAATCTACTTGCACTGGTCGACAAGATACGCCGTCGCTCTTCCTGCCACACGGTAATCCGTCTTATGTAAATCGTATATATACGTGTGGGGGACCCATTATATGGAGCAATGAGTATGCAGTTAACTATCAGAGTGCGGTGTTCCCTTGGTGGTTCTTCTCGTAGGCCGCACTTTAATATGTTTCATGGCCAGTGCTAGAAGGATTATTAGACACGCTATGGCTAGGTCTGCTGCAGGGCAAGCCGTACCATGTAAAGCGCGCAGACATACGCCAGGGATATTATGCGTAGGGCCAAGGGGGAGGTGTTGGACCTGGGGTTACCAGTCCACCTGGCGTAGCCTGGCTCAAGCGGTAAGGCCTATCTCTAAGGCAACTGTGCTATGCTTGCGTCACACTCACTACAGCAGTTCAGCGCCCATCCACTGAAAATGACACCACACCTTGTTAGTAAAGTAGAAAAGTTTTATCTTCTCTTCAAATTAGCTTTTGGTTACCTCAAAATTCTGTTACATTTGCATTTTAGATATCACCGTCATTTTACATACTTTTGTACATTCATGAGGATTACATACATTCTAAATTCATAAGCAGATCTTCCCTAATCATTTCCGTTTTTAGTCTAGAACAGGGAGATGTAAATCGTACATTACCATAGAGGACACAATGGAATTACAAATGCAAGCGGTACAGGTCCAAAAACCGCTCTGCAGGAATTACACTACTGGTTATATGGTAGGTTGCCTAGAATGCCAAAATGTAGGTCAGAAACGTTACTTCACACAAGTCATAAATACCTTCTACATACAACTCAGAAAGGCAGGCAATACTTTGGGGCAAACAGATTTCCCATTGATCATAAACCCTCCTACCTAAGACTGGCAAGACTCAGTTCCCCCAGTGTGATTGTCCGGTCCCTGCTTCTAGACAGGCATGGCCATCTAGACCCTTCGAAAATGTACCTCCCACTAGCCACCCTGTCCCCAACCCACCACTGGGGAGTAGTCTTACTGAGAATGACTGGTGGCAGGTGGTACACTCCCTCATTACGTTCCTTTTTGTTTATGAAACTCTGCTTGTTAGAGGCCGGCTGGCCTTACAGTCTCGATGTCCCCTAGACCAAGCAGTCAGACCACAGTTCTAATCCAGCAAGGCTCACGTTGCGCTCACACGTCCACCCCTCTCCCTGCCTTGTGATTCCCTGCTTACTTCGGGAGTGGCGCCTCTACGGGAAAGTCATGATGTGGATTACACTCGACCGAGTCCCCGCGCAACCTGAGGGACTCTGACAGCTGAATTCACCAAAATCCGGCCAATAAGGGGCGGAGGTTAATTCCTGCCTTCGCCCTCAGCCCGCTATACGAGGAAGTACTCTGTTCCGGTCCGGCCTTCTCGCAGCCCGCCCCTCACCTTACGACGCCTCGCCTCCTGCTGACGTGCCGGGCGGAGCTTCACAGGCCCTTCGCTGCAGCCCACCCCTCACCTTACGGCACCTCGCCTCCTGCTGACGTGCCGGGCGGAGCTTCAGAGGCCCTTTGCTTCCTTAGTAACCAACGCGGAAGCCGCTCACCAGGACGCCCAGACTGCTCGCTCTTCTCAGCAAGGTTAGATGAGTAGCGGTGAGTGCCGACCAGCACGAGTTAGTGAGGCGTTACGCAAGATCTGTTTCTGGTGAACCTCCTGTTGTCTCTATTCAGTATCAGTTCAGAGAGTTAGCACAACAGGCAGTTTCACACCCTCTGGCTCCCGGCTTATGGTCCTCCACTCTCCTGACCAAACCAGGTTTCCTTACAAGGGGTGCCTCACGAGTATCTCACTTGGAGTCGAAACCAAGAGCAGGGCTAGATCATCTGACAAAGGGGGGCATCAGCGAAAGGGGGACAGGCCTGAAGACAATCAATTCTCCCCTCTGCCCGCCAACCTCTCCTCTCAGAAGCCTTGACTCCTGTCTGTTCCTTCTCCTCACTGACTGGACGACCCAAAATGGCCGCCCCATTACACCTTTTATAGTCTGGGCCAAGATAGTCCAGAAGGGTCCAGCAGGTTCTAGAACCCCTCATGCAGCTCTATGGCCCCAGGTTCTGAGGTGATTTGAGCAGGCCACCATTTTGTGTCTCCCTACACTCCCTCCATTTTATAGGAGCACCTGCGCCACATTACTAATAAGTAATAATGAGGCGCCCTGAGACCTAGGGTCAACACCAGAAAAAAAAATGTAGTGGACATCCGGAAAAATACAGAGGCAAAAAGGGGATAAAATAAATAATAATTAGGAGGGACCACCAAAAGGGCTGACAGGTTTAACAGGAGGCAGTTAGTCAATAGGAGCTGGCTGTCTCCGGTCGGATTTCTCCCTTGATGCCGCCAATTATGATGAGTAGACATGTTAATGCCTAATCCACCGGATGGTAAGCCGCCCGATATAAAGAGTGCAGATTCGCGCCAGGGGGTGACAGGTGGTAAATATGAGCTGGCTGTCCCCGTGCGGACTCCCCCCTAGATGCCGCCTATGAATACGCAATTGGTAAAGTGTTTAAGGATCCCTTAGTGCGTAGAGACGCATGCGGTTTAAAAGGATAACATGAGTAGCTATCTCATATTAGTAGTATTATTATAGACGTTATATAGAGACTATACTATACAGTCCAATTGTAGACAATAGGCTGCTCAGATATTAATAAGCCTAATAGCCCACTCGATAAAACAGTTGTCGTTCTCCTTCTGATTTCAGGATCCTGTTATTGAAAGGGACCACTGCAAAGCAGGTTAAAGAGCTGGATAAGACCACCTTATGGGGGTTGTTGACAGTGAGATTGCACGGACCCAAGATTCTTTTAAAAGGGTGTCCTTTCCTTATACAGTATGAAAGGTAATGGATTTTATTGTTTATCCCCATCAGAGGCCAACTATGGGCAATAGCATGAGTAACCAGATTTTCCTCATGTACATGTATACATACAGGAGTCAACCTTAAAACAGGCAACATCCAGAAAGGAATGTTTTGAGAAGGCCTTCAGGGACCTTAAAGTAACAACCTAGAAGGTGAGGATAGGATATAATAATATGTGGAATAGGATGGCCAGACAATTGACATGTTATTAATACCTGCCTTTCCGTCCACAGTCCTTTTGAAAATAACCGTCAATAAGGGAGGCTTCCACCCCCTTTCTTCTCCTTCTTATAAACACGAAGGTGAGAATGTATGAAAGGACGTGATTCTAGAATGATTGATGCAATGTGCAAGTGTGGGTGAGATGCTAGCCTACTTGGAACTCGGTCTAATATGATTGGGCCACATTAGTAAAGGAAAAAGGTGGTTAGTTTTTGAATTTAAGAAAAATGTTTTTGCTTTTAATGGGCTCACAAAGGAGATAATGTTGTTAATACTGTTGAGAAGAAGCACCATAAAGGACACAAGGGTTGATAAATAGAATGTGTCTTAACTGGGGAGGAAAGGTAACGGAACGGGCGATCTTTCTTTCTTGTCTTCTTTCTTTTCTTCCTTTTTCTCCTTTTCTCTAGTGCCATTTTTTCTCTTTTTATTTTTCTTTATTCTTTTTCTTGTTGACCTGGTCCTAAGGGGACCCTTACAGGAGATAGCCCATTCTATTCCCTCTTTAGCCCACAGTTCAGTGTCCATTCCCCCGGTAGCCTCTTAGTAGGAAAAATATAATGTTAAGTCTATATTTGTAGATTCCTATATGTAAATAATAGAACAGTAATGGTTGTATCTCAATGTAGGTTATCGCATGAAAAATAAATTACCAAACAGAGTGTCTATCTACACAGTCTTGAAAAAGATGGACCCATAAAGAATTTTCCATCGAAACGCGCCGACGCCCTATCTTTGTACACAATCCAACTTGGGAACAGTGGTGACCAAAAGGCAAAATATAAAATGGTCTAGCCCATGTTCTTGTGTAAACATCAAAATGGATGTGTAGCCAGTTAAGACAAAACTGTCTGGCCTAACTTTTGTTCTTTCACTCGGTTTATACTTTCATGCGTACTGTTTTATGAATTTTTATGTAGTGTAATTTTTAAGATTGTACACCAATGGATAGGATTTCGTTGCATGTGTTGTTGTAATTCGAGAAACAGTTGTATTAGGCAAAATAAAATGATGTTATATGTTTTTAATTTAATGGTCTAGTATTTTTCCTTTATAGATGTGGCTTAATCCTGCAATGAGCTGGTATATTGAATGAGTGGATTGTATTATGCAAATGGTGAGCTACCCCAAGTCAAGCGTGTATGGTCATATTGTTATCCAAGGGATTTTTTCCTTCTTTTCACTGTATATTCACTCAGCCAATGTGTGGGAGACAATTAACTGCACATGGGGCAAGAGTGGGTGGCCCTGTAGTAAAAACCTGAAAGAAGGGTAAGTGACCTTACTGTCAAGTTTAAAGCCAACGGAGGTAACAAGGAAAATCAACAATTTGTATTTGTTATCAGGTTTGTTACTGCTGTTAAGAACATAACACAATAATCAGCATGCTGAGGCACTTACTTCGTCAAGGTTCCCTAACCACTTCATCGACTACTTGGCTCTGCTCTCCCCAGCTTGCGGCAGGCTGATGCCAGTGAGCGTAAGTTTTTATCTCCCTCGGGACCCGACTGGTTGTGACTGGCCTCATGATGAGTGGCCAATTAAGGGCGGTGCTCACCCCATTCAGCAATAAACACATACTGCAGACGTGTTGTTGCCATGGTAGGATGGAAAAGCCCATGGGTGTGACTGTGCCGGAGAGGACCCTGTAAACTCCAAGCACAGCACGTCTGCATGTGACCTCAAGGGCCCGGCACGTAGTTGCCATGTGTCTGGCCCTAGAATCATTGAAGATGGAGTCTCCCTACACCTGTGTGTTGTCAGCGGGCCCTGGAGTACTGAGGGGGGAGTATACCCTGAATTTAGTGTCCTCCAAAGGTACGAAGTACCTATTGTGTAGCATCCCTATACTTGTGTGCTCTCAGTGGCCCCTGGAGTGTTCTAACCCTACTTGATAGAGGCTGAGGTTAGTAGAACTACTCCTGTTTATATCATCCGAAGGGTGCTAAATTAGTTGTTACTCTAATCTTATGCGACTTGCTGGACAATCACTTTAAAGTAACAGTGCCCATAGAATATTTTCTGATATGGCAGCTGACAATGTAGCAATACACTTTTCTGGGAGTTACTAAATGTAATCCTAAAGTTTCATAGGTTTGCCAGTGTGTGACTAATGGAGGTTCAGTTAGTTCCATGGTATTTCATTGTTGTGACCCCATTTTGAGTTTTTAATTTGTTGACTCATCTTTGCTCCCTTTTTAGGAGTCTGTTGCTGATCCCAACCTGAGCGGTGAGATTTTCAATAATCAACCTTTTTATACATTTCTTGCTGTGGGTTTTCTAAAAAAAAGTGTGTTGTCAGTCTAGTTGATGCCTTCCTGTATCTGTTTGTACTCACTTGGGCGGATTTACATTTTCTTCATAGTCATTCCTATGTAGCAAAGGCCACATGGACAGGTTATGACATATATCATATTTCTGCTGTTGCAATTGGTATGTGCCCCCTGCTCTCAGGGAGTAATGAGGCCAGCTCTATCCTTTTAGATTGTGTAGTTAGAGGGCATACTGCACAATTCCCACAGAGAAAGTGTCCTGTAACTGGAGGAAGATCCCACTGAGTTGTTCAGCATTCTGAGGTTTTCTGCCATGTGTTACTGTTCACTGGAGAACCAGCCAGGCCCACAGAAGACCCAGGTGCATTGGGATCCAGCAATAGAACAACCACTGAGTTAGAGTATGACCAGGGAACCAACCCACTCAACTAGCATCATGACAGCCTCATTGTGAATCTGAGCCAGAGAACATTGACCACACTGGAAACCAGTGTCTTGAACATAAGCCTGGGTTTTATCCCTACTCACCTGGGGGATGACTTCACTATGCATAAGGAACTGTCCCAATTTTTCCTCAAGATATGTTTCTTCTTTTACTTTGAGAAAGCTGACAACACTCATGCAGATTATGATACCAATACAGGTTTGAGAAACAGATTAACTTTCAATCAGCCATTGCACTTAGTTCCTCCGGGGGTAGCTACATTTGAGAAAACTGTCCTGAAGGAATTTGAGACTGAGAAAATCAGAGCGAAACATCCCTTTTTCAACCTCTAAAGATGAGCTGGATTGTTTAAAGTTCTTGGGGAATGACAGAGAGATTGTGATAAAACCAGTGGACAAAGGGGGAGCCACGGTTATCATGGATCATCAAGCTTACCAGGAGAAATGTCTCTGACAATTGAATAATACCAAGTACTACAGATCGTTGCAGAGGGACCCCACTACCAGACTACAGAAGACTATCAGGGCCTAGGTAGAAAGAGGAAAAGATGCTGGTTGAATCACCAGTGGGGATTCTGAGTTCCTATTGAACACTCACCCTAGGATTTCATATTTGTATATGTTACTTTGGTAAACCCAAACCCATAAACCCGGATGATCACCCCCTGGTAGACCCATTGTCTCCGGAATTAGCTACTAGTTAGAACCTCTCTCTCAGTTTGTTGATCGATTTCTATGACTGATGGTCACCGAAATGCCCTCTTATCTATAGACAAACAAACATATACTCACTGTATCGGCTGACATCCCATTTGATCCTGATCGACATTACCCGTTTCTTACTCTATGAAATAGCTACATACGAATATTCCACAAGATAACACCTTACAGACTGTCAAGGAACTACTGGAACATAGAGAACTGGATGATCTAACCCTGACTTCTTTCGTGATGGAGTGTGCAACAAATGCCGTGGAAGAAATCGTTTTTCAATATTAGGACCAGCTTTACTGGCAGGTAATTTCAATGGCCAGTACCTTTGCCCAACGCATGGCAAATCTGTACATTCACAGTTTTGAATTAATCCACATCTATCCAGCTGACAACCCCTATCAAGAAAGCCGTACGGTATTGTACTGCATTTGCCATTTTACACGTGCTAAATTACATGTTGACCTCGATTCCATGCAATGCTCTGATCTTCCATTTTGTTGCATCGCACTTCCATTTTGTGCTGCCTTGCCCTGTAGTTATACTTTAGCAGGAACATAAATATGTTTTTCACGTAAACCAGTACAAGTGGGTGCGAGGCATCTCGTGAGGCTGCCTTGTGAGGTTATGTTGTACCTTCAGTGTGTTTTTGTACATTCCATACTTATCTCTAAAACAGAGGGAGGATAGCCGTGCAAATCTCCAAGGCCGGAGAGATAGGGAAAAGAATGTCTTTTGCTTCGGCACAGCCCAAGCAGAATCTGGCCAGGTCTGTCTGGGTGGGGCTGATGCAGAGATGGGTCCAGCACCTGTGACTAGATAGGCGAGAGCGCCTGCTAGAGGCTTCTCGAACATATTGATTTAAACTATAAAAAGCGGTGTCTGTGGGGTGGAGCTCAGGAACTCAGTCTTGGAGTGGGCGCACTCGCGGGACAACTTTGGTGCCCGAAGAGATTACCCCCTGAGCCCCGGTCTACGGGTTCCTGACTTGGTGTTCAGTGCTTGGCCAGGGATATTGAATTCTCCGGTGCTGCAAATTAATCTGGTGAGGTGCTTTGTACATTAACTGTTTATATACCTGTATTCACAGTTTCATATTTATGTATATAGTGTGGTGTATTCATTGTTTATTGCCTTTCACTCAGTGCCTAAGAATTTATTAGCTTCAGTGACTTATTGTCTTTGCCTACAATATTAATAAACCTCATTTTTCACCTCCAGAGGAGTGTTGGAGTTTCTGTGTGAGTAAGTGGTGTGCGTAAGTTCAGATTACGCAAGTGGGCAAAGCAATACAGGTATGGAAGAGACATACAGATGACATCCTGGTAGTTTGGGAAGGTGATCTCACTTCTCTGAATGATGTCTCCGAATGGCTTAATACAAGACGTTTTCATCTAAGATTTTCTTGTCAGTACAGCAAGGTGGCTCTTACATTCTTGGACCTCCTGCTATACTTGATGGATGGAGGTATATGCTCTGAGCTATACAAGAAACCTAGTGTGCACAATTCCTTTCTGTGCTACAACAACTTTCATCCACAGGCACTTCAAAACAACTTACCGGTGGGCAGGGCCGAACTGGGAACACAAACAGGCCCTGGCAGTTAAGTCTCACCGGCTGTGGGGGATGGGTGGGGCGGAATGCTGGTGGGAAACACTGCTTTATTACAGGGGGCTGTTATTGCAGCACTGCTGCAAAAACGGCCTTTTGTACCAAAACTGCCTCCACTGGTCCAAAACCGTCTCCCACCCTTCTGGCCCACTGGGAAAATGCCTGGTGCCTGCTACATCAAGTCTGGCCCGGCCCGTGGGCCAGGTCCTCAGGATCAGAAGGAACTGACCAAATTTAAGGAACACGTGACCACACTCAGCACCCACTTGTCTCATAGACATTACCCCAAGGATCAACAAGATAGCGAAAAAAAACCAAGAATAACAACAGAGAAGATCTCCTCCAGATATACTCAAAACATGACATGGACAGGTTGGTGTGTGTTAGCACATATAGCCACCTTGCTGGCAATGTCAAGAAGGCGATTAATAGAAATTGGCATATTCTGAACATAGGAGACAAGACACTATCAAAACCTCTCTTTCCACTCAAACGGAGTAAGAATGTTGGAAACATGGTAGTCCACACGAGACCGCAGCCCACCACCTACAGGATGAACCAGGACACATTGTGGTTGCTGCCTCCAATTAGAGGTCATTTCCCATGTGGTTTCTGTTTAGTTTGCCCACAGACACAACCCACTGTCCACACTGACATTGGCCTAAAGACACCTTAGGAACTTTTTAATCATACAAATTGTAACACTGAAGGGGTCCTCCTCATATGTCCTTGTAAACTATTCTATGTAGGCATGACCACCCGCAAGGTTAGAGTGAGGACAGCAGAACATTAGAGTTCAGTGTGATGTAAGAAGTCCAACACTAAGCTTACTAGACACTACTTTGCCTCTGGCCACACAGAGTATGATATCAGGTGGGTTGTCCTGGATAAACTACGGTTCTCACCTAACATGAGGACTCTAGAGTCAGTTCTTTTTCATAGGGCGCAGTGCTGGATCTTCAGATTTAAAAGTAAGACACCAGGTCTGAATGACGACATTCCTTGGACCAGCCGGGGTTGTTAGTTGGTTGCCTTTGACATAACATACAGGAGGCTACTGCACCTCTGTACACACTACCAATACACTTCCATCTTTGGGATTTACCAAGCTGTTCTGGGCTTAATTTGATTATGTAGTCCAGTTAAACTGATCCTCACGTTGAAAAATGGAGTGTGGTTAATCCTGTTTCTTTTTCCAGGTGGTTAAAGCCACTTTGAGTTAGTATGAGGGCTATGTGTCAAGGCGTTGATAGATCTCACCACTTTCCTTAGCAAGCTGCTATGAAGATGCAAGCCCTAATCCCGCTATGGCCCACTGCATCGGCCCCTATATCTGTAGACTTCCTACCTATTCTGATTACAGTCCTTTTTTGGTTGGTCCTTCCTTGGTTGGTACCCTTTTCTCCGTAAACACTTTTGCTTTTTTTCCAACATAGACTGACATGCCAGATATATCGACGAGGACTGGACTTATCTACGAGTTTGTTTATTATTTGTTGACTATAGGTTAAATTTTACTCTAACTCCTCAGATGACCTTTTGTGCCTGTGCTGCTCTTACTTAACTCTGTGAGCAGTTGATGTGTGCAGTTCACTCACCACGTACTCCTAGAAAATATATCGAGACATGCATTTTTACAACATCCCTGAATCCCCTATAATGAGTAGTACTCTGCTGAATATGGTGTTGCCCCCACAAAGACACAGTTCCTCCATCAGGGACCACAACTCCCAGAGGCTCCTGGTTTACTCATACTCCTTGTAGGCATGTCGCAACTCCCGGTGTTCCATATTATGACGTGCCCGGGAGGTTCGTCTCACTCTCGTCAGGACGCCGAAGAATTTGACTGCGCTCACATCTGCAGGTATGATGACTCTAGGGGGTTTCGCACCGGGTGACCCTTCAACCTGTAGCCATTGGTTGGCAGCGCATATACTTAGCGCTTTATATTCTTCATCTACCACCATTCCATTTTTAGCATATGGTGGTCTTGGAATATAACCTAGGCATATAGCTGGGGCGTTGCACGCCTACGTTTAATTGCCACAGCTTTCTGACGTTACTACCTTCTTCCACTGAACTAGTGAAGTGGGTCACAATAATAATCTGCTTCACCTTTGCAGCACTGCACCATGCTGGGTCCCATCTGGCTCCTACTTGCTTTCTCTCTCACACAGCACATCTCTATTTAATAATATAAGGGGTCTCACACTTATACTCACATTAATGCTAACCCATGGTGTTCATGGACGATTACTCAGGCATATATCTAGCGTGCTGGATCACTAACCCTAATTCCCATGGTTTTACAACATTACTGCCTTATCCCATTAATCGAATGGAGTTGGTCACAACGACACTCTTTTCTACCATTGCAGCACTGCCCCGTGCTGGGCACCAGCTGGTTCATATTAGTTTTTTCTGTCACACAACACTCCCATGACTGATATTAAAGAGAGGGGTCCCGTACTGAGACTTTCACTCCCTCCCCCCCCCCTCCTTCCCTTCCCTCCCCTCTCAGTTATTCTCTAGGGGTATTTTTATCAAAGGGTCAATGATTTGTCCTGTATTTTGAGATTAAACAACCCTCACTAGAAATCTAGGATATCTCTATCCCTAGATGACACACAGTTCTTGCTGGATTAATAGTCGCTACAAGCATACTTTCATCAGGATTAGACTAAAATACAGCCTCGCGCTCCCGATACATCCTTCTTTTTTAATGGTTTGTGCTCATAATTTGGAAATTGTAGTCACCATATACATATAAATTTCATTGTGTGACTGTACTATTTTTTCCTCCCTTTTTCTATTCCCCTATGACTATAATACAGCTCTGTGGTTGAGGCCTTACTTATAGGTTTGAGGGGGAATGTTACCTCCTCTAATTTTTGGTAAGATGCCCCAAATACCTCTTTCACTGGGCATCACTTTGGTTGGTGTTAGACACTACATGTATTCAGTTACGGCACAAAAAGAACTGTGCCAAATGATTTCAGGTGGCTTTGTGAATGCTTCTTGTAAGCATATCTTCCTCTGTTGTTACTTTACAGAACGCTGGTGGACACTGAGCACTGTTGGGCCATCCCAGTTTCTACCAGGCTTACCCTTGTGAGGCTGGTATTTCGTTATTTTCTCTTTTTTGATTTCTACTTTGATGTCTTTAGGAGAGTTACTACATACCATCTGGGTCCTGAGGAATGCCTTAGAACCCCTTTCGCGGTCCATGATTGGCAGACCATACAAAGGGGGTTTATTTGATAAAAATCCACAGTCCTCTCTCATTTTTAACTCTATCCCACAGGGCATCCTAATAAACTCAGTACAGCCCTTCTGGAGATAGTTTTATCTGCTCCTCACTTCCAGTAAACATCTACTCATTATTTTAAAACACCCCAGCCCCTATACATTGGGGAGTTGTAGCCCACACCATGCACCTTGCTTTCCTGGTGTCAGGAGGGAACCCAATGATGAAGCATATCACCCTTGGGTGAGTGAGGGTTCTCATCCTTAAAAGACGCTCTTTCTTAGAGACACTTACCTTTCCTGTTGTCTCCTCTTCTTTTCAACTTTAGATACCAGACATACCTTTTGTGTATTTCATGTTACTTAGGTAGCAGTACGCTCTGTATGGGCATCTCCCTTTGGATCCTCTGTGTACATGTAATGTGCCTCTGCTCCCAGGGGGTAAGGATGCCAAGATCTAATGTTTTAGATTGTGTAGTTAGAGTCTATACTGTGCAATTCTCACCAGGAAAGTGTGCTGTAACTGAAACACCAAACGGTGTAGTTTGGTGTTCAGAAGTTTTCTGCCATGTCTTACTGTACATCAATCTATCTAAACTTCTATTGCTTTTAAATGAAAATTAGGGGTTTGTTGAAGGTCAGCCGGTTGGAGGTGAGGATGCGGCAATGTTTATTCACAATTATTTTGATGATATTGGATTTGTAGATGCTCACGAAGATGAGGGAATTACTGTCTTACTTGGTGTTGTTCTCAAGGCGGGCATCTCTAAGGACATTTTGTGCCATCTTCTGTGCCTTAATAATGATCCTTTCTGGACATTCCTTCTCCTTCAGCATCTTAGTTAGTTTCATGGCATAGTTCTTTAAGTCTTGGATATCAGGACTGTTTTCTCTAATCTGTAAAAACGGACCCACCGGCACATTCTCTCTGAGAGCATGGGGTTGATCACTATTGGAGTGCAACAACTGTTCTGATCTGTTGGCTTGGTGTACATAGAGCTGATCGGCTTTTAAGCTGTTGGTGGAGGAAGGAAACACAGGTTCTATTAGTTGTCATTCTGAAGCTCAGAAATGCATTATTTTTATTCAGCCACAAATTAAAAGATTCAACAATGGTATCATCTCCATGCCAGATGACCAGGATGCCGTCGATATGTCACCACCAGTGACGTATTCGGTCACCAAATGGGTTGTTGGTCCATATTTTCTCTTTTTCTAACCATCTCCTGTAGAGGCAGGCAATACTTGGCGCAAATGTACTCCCCAAGGAAGTCCCATGGCATTGTAAAAAGATTTGGTCTTCAACAGCGAAGACATTCTGAGTCAGTGCCAGTACTGCACGTTTCATTATCACTTGAATTGGGGCAGCCCACATCCATTCTTGAGCAGGCAGCAAGTAGGTAATCACTTGCTGGGTCTCACCCTGTGGGATCTTCCTATAGAGTGCCTTAACATCGAGGCACAGTAGAGTTTCTGGTATAGAGTTGTGTTCCTTTTCTTTTAGTGGGTTTAGCATTTGCTTAGTGTTTTTGATATAGGACCTTGTGGGTGTAACAAGGGGTTGCAAGAAACAATCTGTATTTTGCGACAATGACTCAAGTAGAGAACCTACGTCTGATACTATAGGTCTCCCTGCCGGGGGCATCCTGCCTTTGTGAATCTTTGAAATAGTATAGAATTGAGGCATCCCGCGCTCCGTAGTTAGAAGAGATCCTTGTTCATTCTTAGTGATCCACCCATTGTCCATGGCTTCATCCACTAATTTCTTAATTGCATCCAGCAAATGACTGGTCGGGTTGGTCTGTAGGATCACATTGTTCCTTTCATCACGCAAAAGGTTGAGGCATGCCTCTCTTTATTCTTCTTTTCCTGTTATGACAATAGCAACCTCTTTGTCTGCAGGTTTTATTACCAGGTGGTTCTTTTTCCTGAGGGTGTCCAAAGCGATATTCTCCTTCTTGGTCAAGGTATGAAAAGTGTTTCTTCTAAGGTTTAGTTCTTCAACCTCTTTTATAACTACATCTTCAAAAGTGCACACTTCGGGGGGTATAGTGGATGGTGGAGGATTACATTTAGATTTCTTTCTCAGATTAGTGAGTCCATCATCTGTTTCCATGAATGGACTGTTCTGAAAGAACACCTTTACTTGTATTTTTCTAAAGAACTCTGCCAGTTCACATTGTATCTTGATCTTATCAATGTGCATCATAGGAACAAAGCAAAGTCCGTTGTTGAGTGCAGATAACTCATCTGTCGCGAGGTTCTCCTTAGTGAGATTGACTACCATATTTACAGACTGCTCGGGCCTGGTTGCTGGTTCCGTGCTCGGCTCTGAGTGTTCATTATTTTTACTGGATCTTCCTTCCTCCTTGTCTTCTGTGTCTTCCTCTCCTGCCACCTCTCCCTAAAAGCTGGTTCTGCTGGAAGAATGGCATGCGTTAAGGCTGTGGCGGGCCCGGATAGGGTTACGGTCCATAATGTCCTGGCCAAAACATAATTTGAGGTGGTGGATACGCAGGTTTTAAGAAACCTCCTCCCGTTGCCTGATTTTACCTCTCCAGCTCTTATTGGAGTTGTCGCTTGACCACTCATATGGGTCAGAGAACGACGATCCCAATCACTCTGCATCTGAACCATATTTATTTTTATAGTCATCCCTGATGTAGGGGTAATCATGTTCGTGACAAAACATTTTGAGATCTTTCTGCAATTTAGTTATTTTACCCTGCATCATGATATCTTTATGTTCTGCTATCTCCTTGTTTACTTCTTCCAGTTTCTTCTTGTCGATGGTAGTTTTCATAGGATGTTAAGAGAATCTTCGCTAGCTTTAATCTCAATCAGCAAGGGATCTGAAAGATGTTTCACCATATTTATAATTAGGATGAGTAAGTCCCTTGTGCATCGCCAAGCGATGAGAGGCTATTCCTACCCATATCATCAAAAGGATTGTGAATCAACAGTGGTGCATCCTAACCGACTACCAGTTGACCTTCAACAAATCACTTTTTTCATTTAAAAGAAACAGAAGTATAAGAGACACACTGGTGCACAGTAACATGTGGCGGAAAACTTCTGAACACCATACTACGCTGTGGGATTTTCCTTCAGTTACAGGACATTTTCCATGCGGGAATTTCACAGTATGCCCTCTAAATACACAATCTAAAACAATAGAGCTTGGCCTTCTAACTCCTGGGAGCAGCGGGCACATACTAATTGCAACAGCAGCAATGTGATATACATAATTACCTGTCCATGTGGCCTTCGCTACACAGGAATAACTATGAGGAAAATTAAAATCTACATAAGTGAGCATAGAGGTACAATCCGATGCAGGAAGGCATCGACTAGACAAAAGACACAGCAAGAAAGATATAAGATGGTCAATTATTGAATTAAGCACCCTTCAGACTTGGATCAGCAACAGACTCAAAGTGAAGGCAGGGCCGGACTGGCTGTAGCGGGCATCGGGCAATGCCCTAGTGGGCCGCCAGGGTGGGGGGGCGGTTTTGGGCCCCTGGAGGGCCGTTTTTGTTGCAGGGACGCTTTTGCAGCACCGCTGCAATATCAGCCTCTGTAACAAAATCGACCGAAACTGGCCCTGGCAAACAGCTTGGCCGCACCCCCAAGCCCCGAGGGAGCTGGCTGAGCACTTTGCCAGGGCTGGCTGCCTGAGTAAAGGAGCAAAGATGGGTCCACAAATTAAAAACACACAAATGGGGTCTTAACGAACACACAAATGGGGTCTTAACGATGCAATGCCATGGAACCAACTGAACGCCCTTTAGTCTGACTCTGGTACACCGATAAAACTTTAGGATTGCAATCAACATTTTTTTCAGAGAAGTGTATTGTCACATTGTCTGGTACCACATCAAACACGATTCTATGGGCACTGCTGCTTTAAAGTGATTGTCTAGCAAGTACCATACTATCCGAGTAACAACAAATTTAGCACCCGCCGCATGACAAACTGGAGTTGTTCTTCTAGCCTCAGTCTCTATCAAGTAGGGAGAGACCACTCCAGAGGCCACTGAGAGCACGCAAGTATAGGGATAGGTACTCAGATCCTTTGGAGGCCAGTACATTCAGGGGTACTTCCCTCGTCATTACTCCAGTGCCCACTAGCAATACACAAGCATAGGGAGACTACATCGCCCATGTTTCGAGGGCTGGACGCACGGCAACTACTCGCCAGCTCTCCATGGTAACATGCAGAGGTGCAGCACCAGGAATTTACAGCACCCCTACGGCGCAGGCACAACCATGGACATTTCTATCCCGCGCTGGCAACAACACAGCTACAGAGCATGTATTGCTAAATGGTGCAAGCAGTGCCCCTTAATTGGACACTCCCTCGTTAGGCCAGTAAAAACCAGTTGGACCCTGGGGGAGCCAAAAATTCACGCTCACCGGCATCAGTCTGCCCCAAGCCGGGAAGAGCAGAACAAAGTAGGTGACAAGTGGCTAGGGACCCATGATGAAGTAAGTCCCTCTGCATGCTGATTATTACGTTATGTTCGTTTTTTTATGTTACTTTTATATTTTATTTATAGAAAAAGTCATATAAAATATACATTTGGGCATGTGTTGTACAGTTACAGTTATAATCAAAGACACTACAGGTCAATGGAAACAAAGTACAATTTGATACATGTCAGGGTGAGTAGCATAACAATCGACATAACAGGCCCCTTGTAAGTGATGCATACATTATGATGCAGTAGAGAATTACATATTCATTAGATAGCAGCAGAACATGCATAACACTTTGAATTAGAAGTCGTGACCACTATGGTACATATAAATCACTGTTAACAACATGTGTGAATGTATCATCTTTGTTCTGTACATTCCTTGCATCTCACCCATCCTCAACTATCTCTGCGATCTCGCCTTCGGTCTCTCCCGCCTCCCTACCTCTCAGGTAAGTCTGATATGGGACCATATGGTTTCTGGGTCGACTCAGAGGATGGAGCAATTTACTGTACACATCCGATTGTGTGTTACAGTACACCATGTCTGTGTGGCATTCCTTAAGTATTGGGATTGATCAGCGAGACCAACGCATCAACACTAGGCGTCTATCCAATAATAGGCCAATGGTGACCAGCCAATAAACCTCCTCATCTACATCACTATCATAAGCCAGAAATTCCAGCATCGGGTTAAACTCTAATGGTCATACCTAGATCCCTTTGCCAATCGAGTCTAGCCTTTGACAACCCAGGTCTATGAGTTTCTTGTGCCAATTGAGAGTTTCGCTATTAATCTGGTCAGTGCATTCTCCTGCATCAGGTAGTACAATGCTAACATGTATGGAGGCTCCAACATATCGTCCCCCAACAGGTCATGTAGTGTATGTCTGGCTCCAGGATAGTGGAAACAAGTAAGGGTCATTGGTGTGCTAGCTCGTTCTTGAACCATCTGCCACCTATACATTACGCTATCCTGAAAGAAGTCTCCCATAGTGTTAATCCCTAGACTAGGGATGGCATGTTGCGAGCTTTATGCTCACTAGGGTAGTGAGCATAAAGCTCGCAACATGCCCTTCTCTTGCCCCAAAGGGTACCAGGAGAACCAGTTTAAGGGGATGTGCAGTGAGTAAAGAAAGGAGCCCCCCTGCCTATCAAAAGACTCGGCCATGCCTGCGCTGTGACTTTCAAAGAATGAAAGACAACGTGGTGTCACGTCGGGTTTCAGAACACCACCCGAGGGTGTGTATGGGGGTCTGCAGCATCCCTCTCAATATGCAAATGTGGTAAGTCACCCAGACCATGGATCTAGTAATGTGCGAACATGCTCTGTGCCGCTTTATAGTACATCCCGAGATCCGTCACGTTTAAGCTGCCCATGTCATATGGCTATGTAAGTATTCCCACCTGACTTGTGGCTATTACCCCGCCCAGGCCAGTCTTATCAGCAAGGTCTGTAAGTTGTCGAACACAGCTCGGGGCAATAGCATCGGGATGTTTTGAAAGAGGAATACAAATCGAGGAAGCACTACCATTGTCAAAAGTGCTGTACGCCCAAGTAATGACCAATTGCCATGTCTTTACCTTGTACCCCCCATTTACCACTCTTTCCTGGATTCCCTCTTTGTTGATCAATTTTACAATGGTCGCTTTGGGAGGCTCAAAAACGGTTTAATTTTCTTCACTCACGACATCCCCTCTTGGTCCACCAGCTTATACAATTCCCTTAACGTCACTTCCTCCTCCTCTATCCCTCATGGGAAAAAAGAAAAATTTCCCCCTCTGCGTGTTTCAAGGGCTACCTCACTATCTCACTCTATAACAACGGTACTGTCACGTTCCAAGGAAAAGACACCTGTCTCTCGCTCTTTGACCACCTCTTCCCCGCCCTACTCCCCTCCTCTGCGACCGGGTTTTCCCCTGACTCTCCTTCTAGCTCCACCCATTACTCCCTCTCTCCTCCCCTGACCCCCCTACACTCCAATTGGCTGCACTCTCGAGAAGCACAGGTCGGCCCTCTTCCCTCCCCCTCCCCTATGACCTCCTCTCCTATTCCTCCCCCTCACAGTATGCCCCCCGCATCACTTCAGCCTTACCTCTAGCTAATACGCTCCTCGTCCATTCTGCACCATCCCGGTAGTCCAATCTCTTCTCCTCCCCCATATTCCTTCCTGTCACTCCCCTTTGTAGTCCACCTCTCCTCCAACCTTCTCCCCCAGTTAACTTTCCCTTCGCTCCCCTTATTCCTCCCTCCCCCTCTCGTTATTTACCCCGATTTCTCCACAAACCCACTGCATCTCTCTCCTCCCTCCCACTACTCCAGCAATGCTGTACCACTCCCTTTCCCCCCTTGGTAACCTTTTCCATTTCCCTCCCTCTGGCCCAGCAGAACCACTTCCTTTCCTCAACTTCCCTTTCTCTCAACCCCCCTCACTCTGCCAGATGCCCGTTCCCTCACAGCCACCTCTCCTAGCTGACAGGACCTCTACAACCACCTCGCCTCTTTTCCTCCCAAACCCTCCTACATTCCCATGACTCCACACAGTCCTCCTCTCTCCTTCCACCTTACCGCCTTGTTCCGCACCCATCTCCCCTAAATATGTCCTGAATTCCTCTACCTATTGCAACGCCAACAAAGACAACTCTCCCTTCACCTCCGATTCACCAACTCCTGCTCTCAACCTCCACCTCTCCCCACTCTTGAACCCCATACCCCAACTCACCTCCTGTCCCCCCACCTCTCCCTGCTTTTCACCACCAATTCCACCCCCTCCTGTTTCCATCGAGCTACCCAACCTTCCGTGCTCTGCCTTACTCTCTCTGGAAAATAAGCTAGGCTCTCTTATCACCTCCATCTCCCAGCTTGTAGCTGCCATTTCACTTTTAAGCTCCAAGATTTCCACCTTTCCTTGCACTTCTACTCCTTCCCAACTTCCCACGAGATGCACCCTGCCCACTCACCCCAATACAGCCAAGCTCAACATGTCGTCCGCAAACTTCGTTAACTCATACAAGCCCTTGAACGCCACCCATCTTCAACCTGCATCCCCTAATAACCCCACTATCTACACTATTCCGACAATCTCCTCTGTCAGAACCAGGCATCCACCTAAATCCTCCCGAGCACCCCCGCATAAGTACAATATCTCGATCACCTTTCAGAGCCCAAGTTCCCCCGTCACCAAAACAGTCTTGACAGAGCTGCGCTGTCTGCTCCACAACTGCAGATCTGCAGTAAAACACAAACTTGAAATCTCCGATACCATCACCTTTCACAATATTGACATGTTCTTCCTCACAGAGACCTGGTTCAAAGATACCTCTCACTCTATGTTTGATCTCCTATTACCCACAGGCTATTCTATATTTAGGAATGACAGAACTGACAACATTGGGGGAGGTGTTGCAGTCATCTTTAGAAACTCCCTTCAACTTAAGGCTTCTCCTACTCAGCTCCTTCCACACCTTTGAATGCCTTTCTCTTGAGCTTCAATTGCACCACCGCTCACCCCTCAGATTCCATGTCATTTACCACCCGCCTGGCAGTGGCCCTTCATTTATGGAGGAACTCACTGACTTCATCAGCGACCAATATTCGCGAAGTCACAATCAGACCTTCATGGGTGACTTCAATCTCCACTGGGGCTTACCGCATGACTCTTCGGCAAACTCGCTGGCCACCTTCCTCTCTGCAAACAATCTTATCCAACACTGCACAGAATCAACACACTCTAAGGGCTCAATCCTGGACCTTGTTATTTCTAAAGCAGGCATACTCTCTATCACTACCCCTATTCATGTAAACTGGTCCGACCACCTCCTCATCCCATTCTCTCTTCACCTATCACACTCTATAACTGTTGGTCAACCTAAGAGGGCTACCTCCTGGTTCCGTGATGCAAAAAATATTGATGTCGGACCCCTCTGTGAATCAGCTTTGTTATCACTTCCAAGGCTAAACCCGAACCTAGATGTTGACAAACTCACCTCCCAATGCCTCACAGTCCTTGCAGCCGAAATCAATAACGTCGCTCCACTCAAAAGCAAAAAGATAAGGCCCACTCCCTCAGCTCCTTGGTTCAACAAATCCCTCCATGAAGAAAGGAAGCAGCTAAGACTCCTGGAGAAACAATGGAGGCAAGTGCCCTCCACAGATAATTTGGCCACACTTCGCTCAGCAAGATCCAAGTACCACAAGCACATCTTCCTTGGGAAAGCATCGCAGTTCAAAACCCTTCTTGACTCAGCCAAAAATAGACCCAAAAAACTATTTGATCTCATCAAGATTCCTAACTGCTCCCCCAAACCTCCAAGTTGGAACATTCTACAAAGCAAGCAGCAGATTTCGCTATATTCTTCGATGAAAAAGTGAAATCACTTGTGGATCAGGTCGCTCATCCTACCCCTCCAGATGAGCGCAAATCCTCAGCCATTTGGCAGAACTTTGACCCCATCTCTGAAGATGACCTCCTCAAGTGCATCCGTGAAACAAAGACCTCCAACCATTCTCTGGACCCCATCCCCAGTGCCATTGCCATTGCCTTCTACACCCATTCCCTTTCCTATTGGACCACTCTGGTCAACCTCTCCCTTTGTCAAGGCTCCCTTCCTGTCTCCTTCAAAACTGGGCAGGTCACCCCTCTGCTTAAAAAACCCACTGCTGATGCGAAAGACTTCAACAACTTCCGCCCCATTACTAATCTACCCTTTCTTGCGAAGATCACAGAAAGATGTGTAGCAAAACAACTCTCTCGTCATATCAAGGACAATGATCTTCTTGACAATTGTCAGTCCGGCTTCATCCAAAACTGCAGCACTGAAACAGCCCTACTGCAAGTGTTTGATGACGCGCTGAGGATACTCGATTCAGGAGGGTCCTGTCTTCTAATTCTCCTTGACCTTTCTGCAGCCTTTGACAATGTTAATCACAACACCCTCCTCAACACTCTTCAACAGAGAATGGGCTTGGAGGGCACTGTGCTTAAATGGTTTGCCTCCTTCCTCTCAGATAGATCCCAAATGATCAAAATAGAGAACAGTCTTTCATCTCCTGTGGCGGTAGGTCAAGGTGTTCCTCAAGGCTCTATACTTGCACCCACTTTGTTCAATCTCTATTTAGAACCACTGGGAAATCTCCTAGGTAAATCCGGAATCCACTATCATCTCTATGCAGATGACACTCAAATCTACCTCAAGGTCGCCTCCACTCACGATCTCTCCATCCTAAGCTCCACTCTCGACTCCATTCAAAAATGGATGTCAACTCATCAAGTGATTCTGAATTCCTCTAAAACAGATTTCCTCCTCCTCTCCTCCTCACTCTCTCCTCCCCTGGTTCAATCATGGATGGATCAGATGAATCTACTTAACAATAAACCCATCATTGTCGACAGCGCAAAATCCCTTGGTGTCATACTCGATAAAAAACTCAATCTAATCTCCCACATGAATTCCATTGCAAAGTCTGCTCGATACCAATTGCGCCTTCTTTGGGGAATTCGTCGCTTTTTCCCTGAGCAGGACCTTAAAACCCTGGTGCAATCGATGGTCCTCTCCAGATTGGACTACTGCAATTCTCTTCTTACAGGCCTCCCCAAATCCCACTTGTGCCCCCTTAGATCTGTTCTCCATTCAGCAGCTCGTTTCATTTATGGGGCCAAAAGAAGCAACCACATCACACCGATGTTATCCACCCTATGCTGGCTTCCCATCGAGGCTAGAGCTATCTACAAGACTGCCTGTATTACCCACAAAGCCTTGCACTCCTCCTCTCCTCGATACCTGGCGAAGAAGCTGAAACTCTCTGGAGGCTCTAGATCTTCTTGTAATGCGGAAAATCTACTGCTTGAGCCTCCCACTTTCAAGAAGGAAAGATCGATGGCCCTATCCTTTTCAGGCAACGCGGTGAGAATATGGAACTCGGTTCCGCCTCAGCTCCAGACCACCACCTCCTCCCATGTCTTCAAAACGGACCTCAAAATTCTCGTCCTCCAAAGACACCTCCTAAAGTAATTCACACCCTCTCTATTTTCTGAAGGAAGACCTCCCATCACTGAAAACTCTTTTCTCCATGACTATGGAAGTGCCTTCCCAGTGTGTTCGTGTGGTTGGAGTGTATGCCATTTATTGCAGTATTATCCTTGTATCTGTGTTTGGTTCTCTTTTGTAACATGCACACGCCACTTTTCTCTTGTAACACACTGTTTGCTACCTCTCACATTTTGTTTGCTTTTGATACTTGCACAAGTGCCACCTTTGCCTACGCAATGTTTGTTCTTATGCCCCTGTGTCTAGCATATATTGCAGTATATTACCTCTAAATGTACTTTGTTTTCTCTTGTAACCTGCACACTTGTCACTCTTTCCTCCTGTATTGCACTGTTTGCTACCTCATGTATTTTGTTTGCTCACAATTGTCACTTTTACCTCATGTAACTTATCGTCTGCTTTTGTAATTTGTTCATTTATATTTTTCTGTTCCAATTGTGAAGCGCTCTGACGCCTTCGGGTAAAGTCCGCGCTATATAAAAACGCATAAATAAATAAAATAAATAAATAAGAAAATATATAATAACCTTGTGTGCTGTTTTCCCCACTCAAAGCCTTCACTCTTTGTGTGGCGTCCCCTCCTGCTAGCCCGAAGTTTCACTGTTACATCCACTTGGAGTTGTCTCGTTTTTTTTTTTTTTTTTTTTTTACAACACATCCCCACCCCCAAACATACCCATACCTGCCATAAATGGAGGCTAGCCATTGGGAGACGGGCCTGTCCGTCAATGCCGGACCAGATTCGGGGGCGTTCCAGAGAATTTTTGGCTTTTGGCGACATCACACTATGCCAGCCAAAAGCCCTCGGGAACGCCCCCGAATCTGGTCCGGCATTGAGCCGGCACCCGCCTTCCTGCTTGCGTGAGTGCTTTGTTTTTTTTGCCGTGTGTGTCTGTTCCCGCTCCCCAACCCCCCCCCCCCCCCCCCCCCCTCCGCTGTCAGTGTGTCCGTGCGTGTCTGTTCGCGCCCCCTCCCTCCCTCCCCCTCCGCTGTCAGTGTGTGGCCGTTCCCGCCCCCTCCCGCGCCTTTCCGCCCCCCCTCCGTTGCATTGTAAATGCTTGTTCACACTTGAAAATCGGTTTCGAAAGCGCGCACACACGCTTCCCGAAATATTTAAAGAAAGCTTTGTCTTCTAGTGATAATATAGAGGTAGTGCTTGTTTGAAATGTTTTTATTTAATGTAATTGTTGAAATAAGCTTTGTGTATGACTTTTTTTTTTGTATTTATCTTAAGCGTGCTCACACTGACTTATCCATACGAAAGAAAACTTTTCAAATGCTTCGAAAACTCGTCATGAAAGGCTTCCCTTTCCTGCTCATGAAAGGCTTCCCTTTCCTGCTCTTCTCGACTATTCTTTGAAGTGTGGCTTTTACCTTCAGGCCGTCGAGCCCCCGTACACCGCCCTTTCTTATCACCCCTTGAGGTCAGGCGGGGGTCTCACATCTTCTTCCAAGGCTTGGTGCCAGCCGCGGTTCTTCAGATGGAAGCACATATATTAGACGGAGCACACCCCTGGTGCTCAAAACGCTGCAGGCTGCACTGCATGCTTTTCAAGCCACACCGCATGGCGCAGAGAACACACATTGATTCAATGTATTCATTTAGTGATGCACTGCTGTATACCGAAAATCAGCTCCAGTGGGTGCCTGGGCGTCCTGGATTTTTGCCAGTTCATGATAGGACGTTGCCAGTTTAATATTGCATTTTCAAATGTAGCACTATATGATCCGCTTATGCCGTTTCTAGGCGCTGTAATTAACAGGTGATCCTATTGCCCAATTAATTGTACTCCGGGTACCGACTGCGGGAGGACAGACTGCTCAGTGGCCTTTATCAGCGTGCGGACTTGACACTGGAAATCAATGCACATCTCAGCAGCAATGATCTTGTTTAATTCCAAACTGTCAGCGGAGCAGCAAGTGGTCACACACAGTCCTACGCAAAGCAGGGCCCGGGAGCCGTATGCGGCCCTCCTGACCTTTACTTGTGACCCCCAGCAGAACCACTGCACTGGGCTGCTGCTCACCTGATCAAGCAGTAACATTCAGGAAGATGTGCAATGAACAGGCCAGCATTTATTTACACTAACTGGAGTAAAAGGGAAGAAGCAAATAAGGTTTCCTACACCTTTTAACTTTAGGAACCTATACCTTTAAAGAAACATTTTGCAACAAAAACTGTAAAAATATGATAAAGGCTCTTCAAAATTCAAAATTGTGTATTTCACCACGCAGATGTGTTTCACATTAATACATCAAATTATATCACTGAATTCAGCAATATTTTTTAAAATGACAGCTTTAAAACGGGAAGGTAGAAAAATTCATGCCTCTGCCCACCTGACAAAAATACCACTAATGAACTAAAAGGCAAGTCATTGACGTGTAGATATATCACTGAAGTTAACTGCATTTGTGTGTTGCTGCTCTTTCTTCCCAATGAGACACTTGTGGATGTGTGGAATTACACCACCACCAGCGATAGTTGCTTTAATGAGGGAGTCCAATTCTTCGTCACCTCTGATAGCAAGCTGCAGATGGCGTGGGGTGATTCTTTTTACTTTCAAGTCTTTTGATGCATTACCAGCAAGCTCAAGAACCTCGGGGGTTAAGTACTCGAGGATGGCGGCGCTGTACACGGCCGCTGTAGCCCCCACGCGTCCGTGGCTGGTGGTCCTGGACTCAAGATGTCTGTGGATACGGCCCACCGGGAACTGAAGACCGGCCCTCTGTGAGCGGGAAACAGCCTTTGTCTTGGTATTCCCGGAGTCTTTTCCTGCTTTACCGCCAGCCATTTCAAAACACGCTACAGGTAACTCCTAGGCTTTGATGCTTTGATTTTGGAATTACTTTGGCTTGCATGAGACATGTGTATTCTCTGTCTGATCGCATGCATGACAATCGGAAGGCATTTTACTTTGTCTGTGCGAGATTAGAAAAACTATTGAATGTGGTCTGCCCCCGCTGCCCCCCCCCTCCGACAAACCCTGTGATCTTTAGAAGACCACAGCAGCTGCTGACCATGGCTATGCCTGAAAGTGAGCCCTGGCTTTTCAAACTAGAACACGGTGTCTGCTGGGACTGTTAGACCATACTTACAATGTTAAAAGGAAAACTACAAGTTCCAGAATGCAATGCACGGTTGGTTGACGTGCAAACACTAGTTAGACGTGTCACAGGTGACACGGACTGCGCGTTAGCTGTGCCTTATGTGCAAAACGAGGAGTGCTTAGAAACATTGAACACGGGTTGGCAGCGCTACGTTAAAATAAAACTGCTCGTACTTTTGGTGGAGGCGGAACAGGAGCTGTACGTTTTGTTAGGAAGGCCGGATGTAAACCTCCGCCTTTTAATGAGGCGCCCCCTGCCACGGACCAGGTTGTGAGATCAGGGGCCCCGGCCCCCCAGGGGGCCAGTTGATAAACCCTGCACCGTTTCTGATGTGATCATCCTGCCCCCTGCCCACATCTCTCTTGATCCCATTGTGCTGCCCACTGTCCCTACCACAAGCAAGGTCTGGGAACCACTTCCCAACTGTCCCCTGCTCATTAGCATGCCAATTAGGAGGACACAATGACCGCAGGAAAGATAATTAAAGGCGGCCCCGGATTACGGCCCGCTCAGGACTGTATTCAGAACAATCGCAGGACTGCTTTTCAGCCTAATTCCTAATTCATTTAAAATGTCGAGTTCAGGAAGTCTATCTGCCTGCCCCGGTACCCCGAGTTCAAATCCCGGGTGCGCGGCTTGCTGTCCCATGTATGTGCATCAGTGGTGAAGTTGCTCAGTTGGTTTTGCACCTTGCCACATATCAGAGTGTGTGCAGATAATAATTCAAGCGCCACCGGAGCCACCTATTGCTTTTATCCTCCGAGTTGTTGCCACGGGCCCTTACTTTCTGCCGGTGCCCTCGCGTATCTCTGTGGTCATGGAAACCTGGAGGGATTAGCAATAGTCTGATTATTTTTTTGCAAATGTAACATAGCAAGAATCATTGCAAAAAACAGCATAGCTGCCGTTTAAAGGTGTGACAATACAACTTCCTAAGCACTGTAGAAAACATGCTTTACTCTCAGCAAACGGAAGGGCACTCGGTTTAGGATGGAGTTCTGATTTCACCCTCACATATGCGACTCGCATGTTTCAAGCGTGAGCGTTTAAATCATTGAGGCATCCTGATATAATAACGTGTAAATAATATTTCTGAGAGGAATGTTATGTTGCATCAGCTTCAACTCAACATGAATATTTTCTCTCTGGAAATTAACATTTTATTGAAATGTGCACGATTACTTCCATGGGTTAAACATCTCTTTTCTTCTGCTTTTTTCAGAAGAGTCTGCAAACTTTTTTTGTGTTAAACTCCACGGAAATTTCTACAGATATTATCAAAGTAGTCGTGGAAAAAATCACATTCGAAAATATTCAATAATTGTAGTCTAAACCCATTTGTTCTTGCAAAGACTGTGGAATATTTTTTGAAGACACCCTATGTTTTTTCCCGAGGTTAGTAGCATAAGATTGCAGACCGTGTGATGTTTCATCATGCTGCTATCGTTTTTAGGTTTTGACTGGCGATGCGTACTTCAGTGCGCATGCGCCAAAAAACCTTTTGATGTGTGTGTGTGGGGTCGGGAATACGCCCTCTCCTCCCATTGGCTAGCTCCATAAATGGAGGCTAGCCATTGGGAGAGGGCTCCGTCCGTCAATCTCGGACCAGATTCGGGGGCGTTCCCGAGAATTTTTGGCTTTTGGCGACGTCATGCTACGTCAGCCAAAAGCCGAGAACGCCCCCGAATCTGGTCCGGCATTGAGCCGTCACCCGCCTTCCTGCTTGCGTGAGTGCTTTGTTTTTTTTTTTGCCGTGTGTGTCTGTTCCCGCTCCCCCACCCACCCTCCCCTCCGCTGTCAGTGTGTCCGTGTGTGTCTGTTCGCGCCCCCCCTCCCTCCCCCTCCGCTGTCAGTGTGTGGCCATTCCCGCCCCCCTCCCGCTCTCCGTGCCTTTCCGCCCCCCCTCCGTTGCATTGTAAATGCTTGTTCACACTTGACTTCGTTGTGCGTCCTTGGTGATTTGGCTGCTTTTCTATGTCCGTACACTTATTTGTAAAATTGGAAGCGGGTTTGTGCAATGCTCAAGTAAACTAGTACAGGTAACTCCTAGGCTTTGATGCTTTGATTTTGGAATTACATTGGCTTGCATGAGACAAGTGTATTTTCTGTCTGATCGCATGCATGACAATCGGAAGGCATTTTACTTTGTCTGTGCGAGATTAGAAGAACTATTGAATGTGGTCTTTAAAGTGGATGATGTTGGTTTTGATTAAAAGCTAGTAGATTTAATTGATCAATGGATGAATCAAAGTTATTATTAACCAACGAGGCACAAGTTCATCGCCGCTTGACACCTTTTATTTCATATAAATCATTGCAAGCTTCTCTCGGTGGGGTTTATAAGCTTGTTACGGTTTAGTAGTCTTGTAAATACCACCTGCGCGTGGTTCCATTTGAATTGAACCCATGCTCAACGTTTATTTTTCCGTTCTCCTAAATGGCTGACACTTCCCATTTTTTCCCCTCTTGATTAGTGTGAGAAAAGTTTGTGTGTACGGTGTACTTCGGAAACTAACATTTCTTCACGGTTGTAATAAATGCAAAGCCTGAAGCTCCCTGGCGTCTGAGCGGTAGTTTGCATGTTGCCAGTTTCTGCTCTCAAAGAAGTGCACGTTAATTAGTAACTCCTGGTGTTCGGATGGGATCGATAAACGCTTCGCTGTCTCAGCATGGAGTCCCCAAAATGGCTTGTGCGGGTTTCCCAACCTTTCTTTGCAAACTGCCTGCTCACCAGCGAAGCGGGTCATGCTCTCGGACTGTTATCCTCGGCATGTGTGTGGAGCCGGCCTACTTAATCCTCCTCAGTCGGGCTTTAATAGCTGTTGCGGTCCTTCTGATACTTTTCATCTACAGTGCCCGATAGTTGGGATCGCAGCTTGTAGAGAGAGGCGAGAGTCTAAACGTTCGCTCTTCATTTTAAGAGAGGTGGTTTTCGGACGTTTAGTCTCGTCAAATAAGTGTAAGCCCTACGCTTTTAACTCTTGCAACCTGCGTGGCATGTGGGTACATTTGCTACGTCACTCCAAGATGAACTTTTGTCTCGGTTATTTGCCAGTCATCCTCCAAGGGAGGCACTCGGTCTGGATGAACGATCAACGTCTTCGGTGGGTGCCTAGCTGCTGTTCTCCATTGCCATCATGCCCCTTTCAAACGCTTTTCCTGTGTAGGTTGTTTACTTGGTCATGCCATTATTTTAGGCCAGCAGTTATTAGATATGCATTTTCTAAGTGCAAGTATACGTAGTTAATAGTCGGAACTTAACTTTACATTTGCTCTATTATACGAGATTCACTGAACGAGTGCCTGATGACTTGCAGAGGCGCCGCTAGATGTTTTTTAGAGGGAGTCATACGAGGAGGCTCATATAAAACTGGCATTCAAGCTATAACGGGGGATCATAAAGTATGTATGTTCCGCTGAAAGCTCAAGCCAGACTCTGCTCGATGTCCTCTTGCACCCTCGAAACATGTTTTCATGTGGCTTCTGTCTGCCATACACACTCTAACCTCAAGTGCCAAGAATGAGACAGTCCATCATTGATGTAAAACAGGATTACAATATATCCAGCTAGTGGATGAAATACACAACTAGAAAACATGACCCAGCTTCCCTGCTTGTTTTTGTGAGCCCAGGTGACTATTTGATTTCCCTGATCCTCCTTTTCAGGTCTCGCTTGCAAAATATATTATTGTATGCAACAAGGGGCTTGCAGCCCACCTATTGGTTAACATTCATTGCCTTCGTTGTTGCTCTTATCTGCTGCCTTTTAATTTATCTATCAGGTGCTGGCTTCACTTCTTTAGGCTAGAGCATGGGCCACATACTGATTGCTTCAGTTGACTACTGGCCTGCTGCGATTGAGGTACTGCTTTACAATTTTCTTCCTTGTCATTCTTGTTTTAACCTCTTTCAATTTGTGGCTATGTTTTACTATGCCACTCACTTCAGATAAGCCCTTTTCTCGTTTGAAACAACATGCCCATACTTTTCTAATTCCTGGAGAACAGTTCCCCGTACTTGTTGTGAAAAGATAACCGCCCGGGATGGTTAATTCCGTTAGCAAAATGCTTCAGCTACAATAAAAGGCAGGGGGTCTCCTCTGGTGTAAAACTAAGGGAGAGGCAGACAACTAGACAGGTCGTCTTGCCAGGGTCCCTGCTTGCGTGAAACTAAATGTAAGTTTGCGCAACTGGTCAATCTGCAAAGGTAAAGACTGCTCAGAGCCCACTGAGCTGTGAAGTGTGTGTACATCCTGGGTATTTCCAAAATATATATTTTGGAAGCATTTTTTTTTTATTTTGCACTTTTTGTAGTATCCTATTTTATACTGTGTGTAATTCAAGTTTAAAATAATGAATTGTATAGTCACATTGCTCTCTGTCAGACTGAGACCTCTTGGCACTAATTATACAGAAGTCGCTATTCTCCTCTGCTCCAACCAGGATTCAATTGTGTTTTTAAAGTACAATGTTGCAATGTCCACTGCTTAACTTAATATGTGGTGCGTTATTTTATATGTAGTTACCTGAAGGTGAACGGACAAAAAAAGTTAGGGAATAATTTAATTTAGCCATTCCTTTGACCCTGCCCCCATGCTCACTCACCACACCACTGTTGCGCACAGCATCCCAGTTCCCATACTTTTCCTAATATACTTCAACCACTGGATTTATAAAGCGTGGCTAATCACCTGATGGGGGATCCAGGCGGTTGCAGGTCCAGGAGGCTTATTCGAACAGCCAGGGCTTGAGGGCCGTTTAGAATTCCGGAGGTGAAGTCATGGTCCAGAGGTGCGTGGGGAGGCTGTTCCAGGTTTTTAGGTTTTGCCTGGGGCACGGAGCGTTTGCTCCGCCCCCAGGAGAAATCTCTAGATTTCAGTAAGGACACTTGAATACGCCCCTCTGTTCCATTGGCTAGCTCCATAAATGGAGGCTAGCCATTGGAACAGAGATCTGTCCGTCAAGGCCGGACCAGATTCGGGGGCGTTCCCGAGATTTTTTCCCTCTCCACCCTTTTTGCCTCGTCATCGGGTGGGGGGCGGGGTTTCTTTTTTTTGTTGTCCGTCTTTGTTTTGGCCATTCTGCGGCCGGAGGATGTCCAGGTGAGTGCTGGTTTTATCAAGGCTTTCCTTACTGGACACGAGAACTACGAATCGGAGTCCAGGTGAGTGCTTTGTTTTTTTCTTGTTCTTGCCGTATGTCTTCCCGCCCCCTCCCGCTCTCCTTGCCTGTCCGTGTGTTTGTCTCTTTAATCGGTTAGTCCTATTTCTATGCGCACGGTACGACCCAGGTCGAACGAATGGAGCTACCGTACGAATTGCTTTCACTATATCTACCACACGGATGACATCGCTGTCGCTTCCCTTTTGGTACACTATTTAAAGAGAAACGTTAGCCTCTAGTTCACCAAAACTCTGTTTTAGACTCCTTAAACCACATCAATCCAATGCATGTACACATTCCTATATAAAGAGCATTGGTGGAGTCTTTCTTCAGTCTCTATGGTCGCTCTGAGCATGGCTCGTGTACAGAACAATAACGTCCGCCCGACGCATTTCCGGTGGGGGTGAGTTACAGACGTTCTGGTTGCCTTATTACATTCTTCGTATTCGACCCTCCTGGAACCACTGAGCACCAGGGTACACGTTTCCGGCCGGACCAATGAGAACTACGAATCGGAGTCCAGGTGAGTGCTTTGTTTTTTTCTTGTTCTTGCCGTATGTCTTCCCGCCCCCTCCCGCTCTCCGTGCCTGTCCGTGTGCTTGTTCCCGCTCCCCCCCCGCCCCCCCCCCCCAAGGTCATGCGAGGCTCCCGTGTCGCGGTGGAGCCCCGCCTGCTTGGAAGGCTGCAGGGAGAAGAAGCGGCCGAGGAGAGGAGCGAAGTCCCCAAGGAGAACGCCCGGTGAGTGATATGGGCTACCGGGGGAGCTCTGGTGACGCTGTGGGGCCTGCGAGAGGCACAGTGTTGGCAGGCAAGGTGAGCGGCACCATCTGGTCAGAGGGCCGCTCCCACAGGAGGCCCCTTTTCTTCCTGAGTCCACCGAGCGGGACTCCATCGTAACGGCAGCAGACGAGTGGCCCTGTGGCAGCAGGCCGCCCGCTCCGCCAACGTGGGGCATTGTTTGTTTTAAGAGACTAGTGACAGGCTCCGGGGGCAGGGCACCTTGGTGATGTCGAGCCCCAGAGGGGGGGCTCCAACGACGGCCGCATTTTTGTTAAGAGCCTGCTTTGACTTGTAACTGGGGTGATTGTTTGGGTTCTAGTGCTACAGATCACGGTGGGCCTGATTCCCGTGCTTGTCGTGTGGATGATTACCTGGCTGGTTCTGCGGCTTGCTGTTAGCATGTTTGCTAGGTTGGTTCTTAAAGGGAATTTCTGTGGATTCTCTGCATTGAATGTGGTTTTATGACGATGGCTTGGCTGGGTTCTAGATTTTGACCTTATGATTACTTTGCAGGATTTGGTACATGTCCTTAACATGATTTATTAACTAAGTGTCCTGTTTTGCAATGATTTCACTGATGGGTCTGGTGTTGTCCTCTGCTTTGTGTCCATCTCATTGTGTGTCCTTCTAAGGTATTCTGGAATGTGAAGTGTGGTGTCAGGTGTGTCTGTGCCGTTCTGCCCTCCGTTACAATCATCCCCCCCCCCTCGATTTTGGGTCCTTCTGCCCTCCGTCTGCCTAGTGTTTTGTGCCGTTCTGCCTACCCTTAGAATCATCCCCCCTCGTTTTTGTGTCTGTCTGCCTCGTGATTTGTGCCGTTCTGCCCTCCGTTAGAATCAGCCCCCCCTCGTTTTTGTGTCCTCCTTCCCTCTGTCTGCCTGGTGTTTTGTGCCAATCTGCCCTCAGTTATAATTGTTTCCCCTCGTTTTTGTGCCGTTCTGCCCTCCGTTAGAATCACCCCCCCCTCGTTTTTGTGTCCCTTCTTCCCTCTGTCTGCCTGGTGTTTTGTGCCGTTCTGCCCTCTGTTACAATCACCCCCCCCCCCTCTTTTTTGTGTCCTTCTGCCCTCTGTCTGCCTAGTTTTTTGTGCCAATCTGCCCTCGGTTATAATTGTTTCCCCTCGTTTTTGTGTCCTTCTATAAAAGGCAGTTTAAGCAGATAAATGTATCTGTTGATCTCTCTCCCTCCCTGCATATCCCCCCCCTCCCAAGCACGTCAGGCAGGGGGTTCGGCGCCCAGCAGCACACAGCTTAAGCCCCGCAACCAACCCCCTCCTTTTTTTTTTCTCTCTTCAGCCTTGTGGCTCTAACTAACGCAATTCTGCAAGGGGCCACACTTGGGGTGGATCGGCAGGTCACCGAAGTGGCAGAAAATCAATATAAGCAGCCTGTCCCCTCCCTGCCCTTTCCCAGCCTGTCCTTTCCCAGCCTGTCCTTTCCCAGCCTGTCCTCTCCCAGCCTGTCCTTTCCCAGCCTGTCCTTTCCCAGCCTGTCCTCTCCCAGCCTGCTCTTTCTCAGCTTGTCCTCTCCCAGCCTTTCCACTTCCAGCCTGCCCTCTCCCAACCTGCCCTCTCCCAACCTGCCCTCTCCCAGCCTGTCCCCTCCCTGCCCTCTCCCAGCCTGTCCCCTCCCTGCCCTCTCCTAGCCTGTCCTCTCCCTGCCTGTTGTCGTGTCCAGGCAGCAGCGTGCACTGCGTCCCTGAAGTAACAGCCCTAAAGCAAGCAAGAACTACGCCCCCCTCCCACCAATCCCTGTTAGGTAGTGGAAACTGTCCAAACTGAGGTGCAGACAGCCCCTCTCACCTTTCGGCCTGGTACCACTGCACCAGCCGCACTACTTCCCTACTGACCGTTCTCCACTTCAGCCCCGTCTAAATTACAATTCATGCTTGTGACCCTTTTGCCTGCTTGTGATTGTTTTCATGACCCTGTTGCCTGCTTGTGCCTCCGTGTGCCCCTGTTGCCTGCTTGTGCCTCCGTGTGCCCCTGTTGCCTGCTTGTGCCTCCCCGTGCCCCTGTTGCCTGCTTGTGCCTCAGTTTTCGTGTGCCCCTGTTGCCTGCTTGTGCCTGTTTTCGTTCCCCTGTTGCCTGCTTGTGCCTCCGCGTGCCCCTGTCACCTGCTTGTGCCTCAGTTTTCGTGTGCCCCTGTTGCCTGCTTGTGCCTCAGTTTTCGTGCCCCTGTTGCCTGCTTGTGCCTCCGTGTGCCCCTGTTGCCTGCTTGTGCCTCCGTGTGCCCCTGTTGCCTGCTTGTACCTCCGTGTGCCCCTGTTGCCTGCTTGTGCCTCCCTGTGCCCCTGTTGCCTGCTTGTGCCTCAGTGTGCCCCTGTTGCCTGCTTGTACCTCCGTGTGCCCCTGTTGCCTGCTTGTGCCTCTGTGTGCCCCTGTTGCCTGCTTGTGCCTCTGTGTGCCCCTGTTGCCTGCTTGTGCCTCCGTTTTCGTGCCCCTGTTGCCTGCTTGTGCCTCCGTGTGCCCCTGTTGCCTGCTTGTGCCTCCGTTTTCGTGCCCCTGTTGCCTGCTTGTGCCTCCGTGTGCCCCTGTTGCCTGCTTGTGCTGTGTGGGTGTGTGTGGAGGGCTCTGTGTGTGTGGGAAGCTTTGTGTGGCTGTGTGTGTGGGAAGCTTTGTGTGGCTGTGTGTGTGGGAAGCCTTGTGTGGCTGTGTGTGTGGGGGGCTCTGTGTGGCTGTGTGTGTGGGGGGCTCTGTGTGGCTGTGTGTGGGGGGGGGGGCTCTGTGTGTGTTTGTGTGTGTCATTTGCGAGAGATAAAGCTAGTGGCATTGTAAATGACAATGCCATTTATTTATGTTAAAAAAAACATAAATAAAAATAATGTCAAGAGCAATGCCAATAGCTCTAACTTTAACAAAGGCAAAACCATTGCATTGTAAATGCTTGTTCTTTCTTCTGGGAGGAGGGGTCGGGTGGGTTTGTAGGTGCTGCTCAGCACGAAGCCCCGTCCCTTCTCACATGGTGAGATTGTCCTCAGCTGCTTTCCCAAAAATGTGCTCGGGCGTACTTTTAAAACTTTTTGAAAGTATGATACTTGCGTACACCCGTGGTGATGCCACGTCACCATATTGTCGGTCCTCTCGTTACGTCGCAGATCCGTGCATACAACACTGAAGATTTTGTTTTACCATTGTTGCACCTCATTGGCATAAAGCTTTTTTTCTGTTTTCGCTTGAAGCATTTGCAAAAAACATTTGGCAAAAACAATAAGTGTACATTGTTTGTCACACTGACTTGTTAACCTTCTCTCCTGTATTTATTTTATAAAGAACATAATTCATTATTGCTCTACTTCCCAGCATTAGAAAAGCCAATAGGGCAGGCTTTAATGAGATAAGCAGCATTTGTCTATGCAAAGTATGTAAAAAGCATTTGTGAATGTCTTTGTTTACATTTGCTTGCACATAAGAGCAAGACCATTTGGCTTATCGAATGCATATTAAATTTTTACTTGGGGGGGTGGGGTATGGGGTTGGATTGAAGACTGCAAGGCATACAAATGTTGAGGACTTAAATTGTGCAGCCCAGGTCACACCAGAAGTAAATGCCACTATGTGAAGATACAACAAATGTGAAATAACAGGAAAAGCACCTATTAAAACAGGTGAGAGGTGCCAATACAACGCTGCGACCCACAACTTCAGACAATGGATCGACATCTGCGCCAACACCCTCGCCCCATTCAGGAAAACCTCAAACAGGTGCACCGACACAAGAGACATCTGGTTCAATGCCCACCTCTAGACTTCCAAGCAAACCTGCCGAAGACTCGAGAAGCAGTGTCGCCAAGACCAGACACCAGACAACCACACGGCCCTCAAGGACATCAGACGCAAGCACCACCAACTCATCCGATCCGCCAAAAAGACCTTCTTCAAGGAACGCATCGACAACAACGCACACAACAGCAAAGAGCTCTTCAGCATCGTGAAAAACTTGCCTCCCCAACTCCAGCTCCAACGACATCCCGCCATCACAAGAACTCCGACACTCCCTGGCCACCTTCTTCCAACGCAAGATCGCAGACATCCACAACAGCTTCGACACCCAGACTCTGACGACAGTCACCGACACCCCCAACTCAACGTCCTCCAAACACACCGACCTCCTGCTCTCCTGGAACAACGTCAACGACGAAGACACCATCAAAATCATGAACACCATCCACTCCGGCTCACCCTCCGACCCCTGCCCACACCACATATTCAACAAAGCGAGCCCCATCATCGCACCCCAACTCCAAAAGCTCATCAACAGCTCCTTCGAACCACCACCTTTACAGAGAGCTGGAAACACATCGAAATCAACACCCTACTCAAAAAGCCCAAAGCTCCCGTTCCTGGCGAAAGTCATTGAGAAGACTGCAAACCGACAACTGACCCACTTCCTGGAGGAGAACGACATCCTGGACACCTCCTAATCCGGATTCCGCAGCAACCACAGCACCGAAACCGCTCTCATCGCCACCACCAACGACATCCGGACCCTGCAGGACAACGGCATAACAGCTGCCCTCATCCTTCTAGACCTTTAGCTGCTTTTGACACCGTCTGCCACCACACCCTGCGCACACAACTCCACGATGCAGGGATCCGTGACAAAACCCTGAACTGGATCACCTCCTTCCTCACAGGCAGAACCTAGAGAGTCCGCCTCCCCCCTTTCCAATCCGAAGCCACCACAATACCTGCGGCGTACCCCAAGGATCATCCCTCAGCCCGACCCTTTTCAACATCTACATGGCACTGCTCGCCGACATCGTCCGAGCGCACCACCTCAACATCATCTCATACGCCAGCAACACCCAGCTGAACCTCTCCCTCACCAAGGACCCAGCCACCGCCAAATCCAACCTGCACGAGGGAATGAAGGCCGTCGCAGAGTGGATGAAGACCAGCCGTCTGAAACTGAACTCTGACAAAACGGAGGTCCTCACCCTCGGCTCCAAACCCTGCGCAATGGACGACTCCTGGTGGCAGACCACGCTGGGAGCTGCCCCGACACCCACCAACCACGCACGCAACCTGAGGTTCATCCTGGACTCAAAGCTCTCTATGATCCAGCAAGTCAACGCTGTTTCCTCCTCCTGCTTCAACACCCTCCGCATGCTCCACAAAATCTACAGATGGATCGCCACTGAAACCTGAAGGTCGGTCACCAAAGCCCTCGTCAGCAGCAGACTGGACTACGGCAACGCCCTCTACTTGGGATCCACGGCCAAACTCCAGAAACGACTCCAAAGCATACAAAACGCCTCATCCATGGAATCCCTCGCCACAGCCACATCACCGCCCTCCTGAAAGACCTGCACTGGCTTCTGGTCAGCAAGAGAATCACCTTCAAACTCTTCACTCACGCTCACACGGCTCTCCACAACACCAGACCAGCCTACCTCAATGAATGACTCTCCTTCTACACCCCAAACCACCAGCTTCGCTCCACTGACCTCGCCCTCGCCACCGTCCCACACATCCACCGAACGACCACCGGCAGCAGATCATTCTCCCACCGCACCACCAAGACATGGAACACCCTCCCCATCCACCTGTGGCAGACCCAGGACCTGCTGACCTTCAAGAGACTCCACAAAACCTGGCTGTTCGATCAGCAGCTGCGTCATCCCCTCTCCCTCAAGTGCCTTGAGACCCTCACGGGTGAGTAGCACACTTGACAAATTGTAATGGCCGGATTTTCTGAGTAGGTGGGATCAGCCCCCAGGGGCCCCTCCAACCCAGCCAGAACGTAATCACCTTCCCTCCTCAGGACCACCTATCCAGGCACCTGGTACCTACCTGAGGATGGGGAACTCGCAATATACAAGCTCATATTATCAAAAACACCACTAAATCTATAGGGATACTAAGAATACTCACTGATTACTAGGGATATCCATACCCTACACCACACTTATTTACATCAGTTGGTCTCGCGGCCACTCAGACCCAGACCGGTCTACCCTAGGGCAGATATTGCGCACAATCCGGTGCGACTACACATGGGCCTGCAGAACCCAATGCTCCCGTTTCCAAACGCTCAACAATCCTGTCGAACTCCACGTCAGTATTCCCCCCCTGACGCTCTCACTTATTCAAGCCACAATCCAGTGGGTATCGGCACTGGTAGTCCTCCCCAGTGTTCTCACTAACGCCGCATATCAACGACGACCACATTCCTATGAACACCTATACATATATATATATATATATTGGGAAGTCTCTTCACTAAGGGTCTGCTACTACAATATTAGGAGTTAGCCAATTAATATCATGCGTCCCCTATTCTTGGCATCATAGGTCCACTCACTCCCTATTTATGTGATCACCACTTACCTGATTGGGATTACTCATCCATTCACGTGCCTAGCACTCACCTAGGAGCTACATTTACCTATATTGAACAAGAATAGAAAATACACACTAGGTGACTGAGTTGTCTCTTGATTTAAGCGCTCCTACCCCCCCTTATCCATCAGTGGCTCAACAGCAACTGGCTTGAAGCCAGGATAACTTTATCATGAAAGAACTCAAGCACTGTAGTTATGGGGATGTTTATTATTACACTAATAAAATACACATATACAGATATGTAACTGACAAAGACTATAGGTAGAACACACCGCTTGAAAGAGAAGGATTAAACATAACAGGAACACTCCGCCGAAAGGGAAAAGATTGGACATAAAGTGTAAATGTAACTAATTCAGACTACCTCACCTATTAGAAGGAAGATTTCTCTCTCTGCCTCTGGTGGGATTAGGGCTCTCTCTCTGCCTCTGGTGGGATTAGGGCTCTCTCTGTCTCTCCCTCCTTCACCACATCACCACGCCTCTGGTCCAATTGCTCCAGCTGACAGCCTTCTTTGATGCTTTCTGCACTGCTTTCTCTCTCCTCATCTTCAGCAATCGTCTGCCTTCTTTCTCCATTTAAGAACTGCACTCTATTCTGCAGCTCTAGCAGACATCCTCTCTCTCTCTGCAAGCTGTTCTGTGCTCCAAGCTGTTCTGAGCACCACGCTGCACTGCGACTGAACTGAACTGCACACAAGCTGGAATGAACACTCCTCCTCTCCTGTAGCTCGCTAATATGGAAGCTTGTCCTTTCATGGAAAGCTACGGCCAGTAACCTGCCGCCCACCAAATTCTTGTACCTCCCCGTACCAAGGACACGTTCCCAGCTGGCCAGCCTGAAGTTGTGTCTTCGGAGTGGAGAAAAATACATTCTTTCGATAAGGGCCAGCCTGAACCGGTTCTCTCCAAGCGAACAACAGCCTTAACTATAAACATTGCCTTTGCCCTAAAAAGTCTCTCAGCTTCATCAAAATGGAGTCCCTTTAGCTCTAGGCCTGTAGGCCTGAAAGGGGTGAAATGCTCCTTAGCTCTGTCAGAATACCTACATAAACCATACCAATATGTCTAATATGTCAAAGCCAATAGGCAATAGACAGGTTAAAGTCAAGAATAAAGGCATATTAAGCAGCTATCCTCTTCTAGATCTGGAAAAAAGGGCTTAAAAGGGCCAACACAGGCTAAGAATACCTATACTAGATGCGAGCAAGATTAATGATCTATATCACTTCTAAATAAAGCCAAAAACACTGCCATTACATTGCACCCTAGATCCTTATCTTGCGAGCATCTTATAAACAACAACAACCATCTAAACAAACATCAACATAATCTATCCAACATAGGCTAAAAAATACCTATCCTAGATGTGAGCAAGATTAAGATCTATATCACTGCTAAATATCTCTGCCATCCACCCTTAGATCCCTATCTTGTGAACATCTTATAAACAATAACATCTAGATAAACAAACATCAACACAATCTATCAACAAATCAAAACCTAAAAAACTCCCTAAAAACAATGACAACTCAAGGAAATTCCACCTGAAACTCAATTGTAGGGAATAGAAACCTAAAAACAAATCAAAGCACCCTTGACCTGAATGCTGAAACATATCTGAGATTGGATCTGATAACAACAGAAACTAACCAAAGCATCCTCAAACTAAATGTGCCTCAACTCCTAGTGATAACTGGTGAAATCTAGTGATGTAGGGACTTATGTGTTGAATGAAAACAGCAAGGGGCCTAAATGGGGCCTACTTCGGACAACTTAAGGCTAAATGAGGCCTACCTACTATTGTCAACTTAAGAACTAAATGTGTTTCAACTCCTAATGAGAAAATAAGAAAGGGCCTAAATGAGCCCTACGTACTATAGGCAACTTAAGCTAATGATGACTCATGAAACTATTGGTGTAGGGGCTAATATGTGAGATGAAAATAACAATAGGCCTAAATGAGGCCTACCTGCTGACATTAGTCAATTTAAAGTGAAATCTGAGAAATAAACATGACAAACTGTTGCAAGGTCTGGATAAACATTAACACATAATCATACTAAAAGACACACCACCCAGAACCATCTAAATTTTAAGGTAACCACCCTTTGATCAATCAAGGTGAAAATGTAAGAACAGTAAAAAACAAAACAACAACCCCATTTGTACAGGATAGCAGGTGTAACATTAAGCTTAAATCACACAGTGGAGCACATGTGTGCACCATCATTCAAAAAAGTCCTTCATTGGCAAAAACTGTTTTGAAGAAAACAGAAAAACTATAATAGGTGACATATTTTTTTTTTAAAAGTGGGGCCTGCTTGTCCAAGGGATTATGCATCAAAATACATGTATAATTCTGTCCCAAATAAAACATATTTGTGTAATTCTTTTTTTTTTTAAAAGTGGGGCCTGCTCGTAGAGATGTTGACAAAAAGACGCAGGCCAAGCTATTAAATAAGTCAGTCCAAATTCTTCAGTGTAGGCCACCACCCTGCATCTTCGGTATCCAGACACTTCCTCCAATGCGGCCATCCATCACCCTTCCGGTCTGGTCTGGTCTGGTCTGGTCTGATTCCATCATCCAAAAACAATAAACTAAAATAAGAACATGAAAGTAAAAAGCTAAAATAATAAAGGGAGTGGGAGGGGGACGGACCCACACAGAACCACAACCACAGCAATCCTAGGAACAAGAGAACAAGTATCATTATTCTTGCAAAAATAAAATTTTTCCATTTAAAAAGCACCCCGGGTGCCTTTCAGTGTTGGGGAAAAAAAACTCAATTAATTAAAAACAGATTTCTAAAGTCAAGACATAATTAAACTCATATATGTATTATTATTAATTTGGGCAAAATCTAATTGTGTACATACACAGCCAGAAGGGCCTATTTCATACACTAATCCTTCATGGGACAGCCCCTCCCTTCAGAGCAGGAGCCATGCTACAGTGTGACGCTACTTTGGACTACCGCCAAGTGATGAGCCACTCAGCCTCAGCAGGGCACTGCAAGCCTCCCATTTCCCCGGTCAGAGAAGCCCGCCCAGACCCATCATGACTAACTAACTCCAAGGGAAGAGCCAGGTCACCCCGCCCTTAAATAAACAAGCCGTTCGCGGAAGAAAATTGAACTGTAGCCAATCATAACAAACTGGGACGTGATCGAAACTTGCAGAATTAAGGCACAAACCAGCTGGTCTGCCAAGGTCGAAAAACAAATTCCTTTTGCCTGTTCTCATGGCCTGATTCTCAAACTAACGGAAGCTAATATTAAAAAAAAAAATTCTGTTACAGTGTACTGCCAATTAAAAGCTGCAATTTCTAAAAAGACTTTTGTCTGACTAATTCAGCTAAAGGCAAGACACTTAAAATATGGGCACTTATTTAGAAAGGGGCAACTCAGTTTTGCACACAAAATTATACATTCTGCATTTGGGATAACATTTTACATTACAGTGTAATTTAATATGCAGGCCATTCAAGCCAGCGTAATAAAAGGGCCACATTCACACACAGAGAAACAACTAATTATTTTCTAACTGAGTTGGTTCACATAATAAAAAAGGTTTTACTGACACATTTATAAAAGCATACATTTGAATTCACATTTGGGAAAATAATAATGTTACATTTTAACATTTTTTTCTTTCAAAGGCACATGGTTGCCTTTCACTAATTAAAAGCACATGTTACCACGCACTGTCGGGCAAGATTTATTATTCGCAAACCAGCACATTCCTGTCTAGATGGAAACCCCTCACAGAAATAATTAATGAAAATAGCTCGTAGCGTGCACTCTAACGGGCCATCTTTTTAACATTTCACTCATTTTAAAAAAAAAACACAGCTTCCTCCGTAAGGTTGATTTATAACCACATCAGTTCCAAGGCAAACCCACACAAATTCGTAGACGCATTTCAAAAGGAATGTGAAATGAACAGAACCCTCTCAAAACACAAGATGTTACCTTTCCGTCAAGAAACTGACAAAGCACGTAGGCTGACCAAGGAATCAAAAAAAAGTCAAAATCAAACCATCAAATAATCCTTAAAATAATTCACTGACTTTTATAGTCAGGTCAGATAACCATGCATGTTGACAGCATGTACAAAATAAAGACTGCCATCTCAACTCAAGATATTAACCCTTTGGCAGCTCAAGCAGAATCCTTTCCCAACGTCCATTTATACATGGGAAAATCATTAGCACATTTCTTCACGTTTACAGATGACACACACATATTTTCAAAAACGTTATCCCCAAGCACCCGAGAGAGATCCAGCTCTCTCCTGCCAAACGTAATGATAATATGCCCTGTCCAAGCCATGACCACATGGCGCTATTCACAAGCCATATTTACAAGACAAGCCTTTCACAAACAACATTTCCAAGGCGCAATGCACAAGGAACACAGCGGATTAACATAAGAACATGCACCTCACAAACCACATTAAAATGGCGCTATTCAAAAGCCATATTTACAAGACAATAAACAAACTCAAAAAACGACACGCTTTTCACAAGGAATATATCCAAAGCACCATTCACAAGCAACACAGCAGATCAACATGAGAACATGCACCTCACAAGGCACATTAAAATGGCGCTATTCTAAAGCCATATTTACAAGACAGTAAACAAACTCAAAAAACGACACGCTTTTCACAAGGAATATGTCCAAAGCACCATTCACAAGCAACACAGCAGATCAACATGAGAACATGCACCTCACAAGCCACAATAATATGGCGCTATTCACAAGTCATATTTACAAGGAGCTATATTCAAAAAACTCCACAGATCATATTAAAATGAACACATTTCACATTGCACAGCATAAGCAGATGCAGCAAGCAATTTAATGGGCAATTTAAAAGCACTTTTTACACACATTTATACAATTGGACCATCACAAAGATGTAACTGGCTTCCTCATGTAATGCCATCCTTTAACTCTGACAGTTTAAACACCAAGATGAAAACCATTCCTTCCACACTGAATAAGCCAAATGCCATGATGTAATGCAATCTCCTCACGCTGCCACTGTTCAAGCCTATAGGTCTAACAGGCTACATAAACTGCAACATTACGCCAGATGGAACCAGCGTTCAGGGCACTCCCTCAGAACACATGGGAAACTCTCTAAGCACATGGCCAGGCACACAGGCTTCGTAAACTGTCCGACTACGCCAAAATGTAATGGCGTTCATGGCACTCCCACACAACACATGGGAAGCAATCTAAGCACATGGCCAGGCACACAGGCTTCGTAAACTGTCCGACTACGCCAAAATGTAATGGCGTTCATGGCACTCCCACACAACACATGGGAAGCAATTTACGCACATGGCCAGGCACACAGGCTTCGTAAACTGTCCGACTACGCCAAAATGTAATGGCGTTCATGGCACTCACTCACAACACATGGGAAACAATCTAAGCACATGGCCAGGACACACAGGATTCGTAAGATGACGACTACGCCAAAATGTAATGGCCGGATTTTCTGAGTAGGTGGGATCAGCCCCCAGGGGCCCCTCCAACCCAGCCAGAACGTAATCACCTTCCCTCCTCAGGACCACCTATCCAGGCACCTGGTACCTACCTGAGGATGGGGAACTCGCAATATACAAGCTCATATTATCAAAAACACCACTAAATCTATAGGGATACTAAGAATACTCACTGATTACTAGGGATATCCATACCCTACACCACACTTATTTACATCAGTTGGTCTCGCGGCCACTCAGACCCAGACCGGTCTACCCTAGGGCAGATATTGCGCACAATCCGGTGCGACTACACATGGGCCTGCAGAACCCAATGCTCCCGTTTCCAAACGCTCAACAATCCTGTCGAACTCCACGTCAGTATTCCCCCCTGACGCTCTCACTTATTCAAGCCACAATCCAGTGGGTATCGGCACTGGTAGTCCTCCCCAGTGTTCTCACTAACGCCGCATATCAACGACGACCACATTCCTATGAACACCTATACATATATATATATATATTGGGAAGTCTCTTCACTAAGGGTCTGCTACTACAATATTAGGAGTTAGCCAATTAATATCATGCGTCCCCTATTCTTGGCATCATAGGTCCACTCACTCCCTATTTATGTGATCACCACTTACCTGATTGGGATTACTCATCCATTCACGTGCCTAGCACTCACCTAGGAGCTACATTTACCTATATTGAACAAGAATAGAAAATACACACTAGGTGACTGAGTTGTCTCTTGATTTAAGCGCTCCTACCCCCCCTTATCCATCAGTGGCTCAACAGCAACTGGCTTGAAGCCAGGATAACTTTATCATGAAAGAACTCAAGCACTGTAGTTATGGGGATGTTTATTATTACACTAATAAAATACACATATACAGATATGTAACTGACAAAGACTATAGGTAGAACACACCGCTTGAAAGAGAAGGATTAAACATAACAGGAACACTCCGCTGAAAGGGAAAAGATTGGACATAAAGTGTAAATGTAACTAATTCAGACTACCTCACCTATTAGAAGGAAGATTTCTCTCTCTGCCTCTGGTGGGATTAGGGCTCTCTCTCTGCCTCTGGTGGGATTAGGGCTCTCTCTGTCTCTCCCTCCTTCACCACATCACCACGCCTCTGGTCCAATTGCTCCAGCTGACAGCCTTCTTTGATGCTTTCTGCACTGCTTTCTCTCTCCTCATCTTCAGCAATCGTCTGCCTTCTTTCTCCATTTAAGAACTGCACTCTATTCTGCAGCTCTAGCAGACATCCTCTCTCTCTCTGCAAGCTGTTCTGTGCTCCAAGCTGTTCTGAGCACCACGCTGCACTGCGACTGAACTGAACTGCACACAAGCTGGAATGAACACTCCTCCTCTCCTGTAGCTCGCTAATATGGAAGCTTGTCCTTTCATGGAAAGCTACGGCCAGTAACCTGCCGCCCACCAAATTCTTGTACCTCCCCGTACCAAGGACACGTTCCCAGCTGGCCAGCCTGAAGTTGTGTCTTCGGAGTGGAGAAAAATACATTCTTTCGATAAGGGCCAGCCTGAACCGGTTCTCTCCAAGCGAACAACAGCCTTAACTATAAACATTGCCTTTGCCCTAAAAAGTCTCTCAGCTTCATCAAAATGGAGTCCCTTTAGCTCTAGGCCTGTAGGCCTGAAAGGGGTGAAATGCTCCTTAGCTCTGTCAGAATACCTACATAAACCATACCAATATGTCTAATATGTCAAAGCCAATAGGCAATAGACAGGTTAAAGTCAAGAATAAAGGCATATTAAGCAGCTATCCTCTTCTAGATCTGGAAAAAAGGGCTTAAAAGGGCCAACACAGGCTAAGAATACCTATACTAGATGCGAGCAAGATTAATGATCTATATCACTTCTAAATAAAGCCAAAAACACTGCCATTACACAAATGTATGACTGATTGAATATTAACTGTAACTGTAGTTTTGCAGGGTACTATATATTGGCATGTTGTAGATAATACTGTCATCTTGTTTCTGGATTCGGAATTTCATATTTTTTTCCCCAAATGAAAGCTAGCATATATTTTGATACCTGTCGCATTTTCACAAATTAGGCAGCCAAATATAACAAACACTACACCGACATGTAAATATTATCATTATATACAAACATATATTAACATATGACTTTATTTAATGGAATCGGATCCTGTTTTTAAATCCCCATGGTATCTATCTGCTTAGCAGGTTGTCTAGAATTCATGACGGACAACAAGGAGAGACACTAACAAGAAGCAACATTTTCTGTATTTTTCCGCTTTAAAAAAGAAAAAAATACAGACAGGAAATAGGTTGTTTTCTGCCTGTATTTATCTGTAAAAATCAGAAAAAATGGAAAACTGGAAGCCTTACTTATTATAACTGAAGGCGACTAGATGTCTCAATATATGCAGTCACCCATCCAACCATCCATCTCCTCTATCACTGGTGCATTTATTGGATAACCGAATTACTCATTCTTGCATTCACCCCATGTCCATCCACAAAGCTACACACACAAATGAACCAATCCTTGAAGAGGCACTTTTAGTTATCAACCAGACCTATTAACTTTAAAACAACTTTATGAGGGGTGCGCTTATACTCCTAATATAGTGTGACTGCTAGTTTGTGAGGGGAGGTAGGTGTGTTCGGAGCGAGGGATGGGAGAGCGTGTCCAATGGTATTTTGAGGGTTTTGGTTTTCTCTCCCAAGGGCGTTAATGCCTTCATTGAGGTCATGGATGAAGACACAGTGTTTAGTTATTTAATGATTGATTAGGATTAATGTTACTGTTGAAATAACACTACAATACTTGTTTGTAAGCGAAATCCTCATTGTCCACTTGTGATTGTTTGCTATTCCCAGTCAGGCTGCCCAAGATTGGGTGGGACAGTAATGACTGAAGTGCTCCTTGAATTTACATTTGACAGCCCTTTCCCAGGGATTGCTGGTGGGTGATCCCCATCCACCAGCTATTCCCCCTCGCTCAAAGCACTGACTGCAGCATCATGTACACAACCACTTGTGTCATGACCCAAACACCAGTGGGCCGAATGCTCAGAACCCAAGACCTCGAAGCAAAGGCTGGGGAGGAGAAGTTGGATACGATAGGGGCCAGTGACAAACGCCTACCGGAGGCGGGACACCCCTACCCCCACAAGCCAGCGAAAAGGGGGATTGGTCACCCCCAAGCTAGCCGCTCACTGCCCAATCCGGGCAAAAAGGGACAAGCGGTTGGGGGGATTCGAAAGGGGGCATAGGTCCCCTTACAGTCACTGAACCCCCCCCAATCGTATCGTACGGTTAGTCATGGTGTCCTGGAGCCTTCTCGCCGAGGAGCATCAGCTGAAGACGCACTCCCCGAGGACACCCGGAAGGAAGCTCCCGCTCGTCGCAAGGACCGAGGCTGCTAGGAAGGAGTCATCCCCAACGGAGAAGCTCGTCAAGGACGTCTTGCCGGTGTTCTATCCATGTGTGAACCCCCGTCGATCTGTGTACTCCTGTACGTCACGGGGGAGCAGATATAGATAGTTTCTGTCTATCTGCTGCTGCCCCCCTATCTGTGTCTGCTCCCCATACACGCGCCTGTGCTGCCTCACTGCATCTCACTTTGAAATGATGTCGCATGCGTATAGAGTCATAAATTGTATATCCAGCAATTATATAAAGAAATGAAAGGACTAATGAATACAGAAGTGTTGTGAAAGAACTTGAGACAATAGTGTATTGGTCAACATGTATAAGAAGCGATTATTTTCAATACATTGAATTAATTGTGGTCACATGGCATATGCATGTGTGAAAGGAAATTATTTTTTTACATATTTACAAAAACTCTGTTTTAAGAATTTAAATGTTGTCAAAACAAGTTTTTTTAATTTATACAAAATTATTTTTTTATAAATATACACATATATGTGTTAATAAATAGATTTTTATGCAAATACATATATATATATATATGTATGTATGTGTATATATATATATATATATATATATATATATATATATATATATATGATATAAAATGATATCAAAATACAGATGTTCTAGCTTTTTCCTGTCCCGTGTTGGTCTGTGTACCTATTTTGTCAGGGAGGAGTTAACACATGCTATGTCAAATGGGAGCATATACAGGCCTATTCTAGGTTGGCAGTTTGCGTTAACTAGGGTTCGGTTTGCGGTGTTGGGGAGCAGATACTATTTTTGTTCCCCGTGGTTTTGTGTACCACCTAAGTCTAAAGGGAGCTTATACAGGCCTATTCTCGGTTGTCAGTGTGCGTTCACTAGGGTTTGGCTGCGGTGTTGGGGAGCAGATAGTATTTCTGCTCCCCGTGGTTTTGTGTACCCCCTAAGTCTAAAGGGAGCTTATACAGGCCTATTCTAGGTTGGCAGTGTGGGTTGACTAGGGTTCGGCTTGCGGTGTTGGGGAGCAGATAGTATTTCTGCAGATAGTATTTTTGTTCCCCGTGGTTTTGTGTACCCCCTAAGTCTAAAGGGAGCTTATACAGGTCTATTCTAGGTTGGCAGTGTGCGTTGACTGGGGTTCGGCTTGCGGTGTTGGGGAGCAGATAGTATTTTTGATCCCCGTGATTTCATGTACCCCCTAAGTCTAAAGGGAGCTTATACAGGCCTATTCTAGGTTGGCAGTGTGCGTTCACTAGGGTTTGGCTTGCGGTGTTGGGGAGCAGATAGTATTTAAGATCCCCGTGGTTTTGTGTACCCCCTAAGTCTAAAGGGAGCTTATACAGGCCTATTCTAGGTTGGTAGTGTGCGTTCACGAGTGTTTGGCTGGCGGTGATGGGGAGCAGATAGTATTTCTGCAGATAGTATTTTTGTTCCCTGTGGTTTTGTGTACCTCCTAAGTCTAAAGGGAGCTTATACAGGCCGATTGTAGGTTGGCAGTGTGCGTCGACTAGGGTTTGGCTGGCGGTGTTGGGGAGCAGATAGTATTTCTGCAGATAGTATTTTTGTTCCCTGTGGTTTTGTGTACCCCGAGTCTAAAGGGAGCTTATACAGGCCTATTCTAGGATGGCAGTGTGCGTTTTATAAAGGCCTATTCTAGGTTGGCAGTGTGCGTTCACTAGGGTTCGGCTTGCGGTGTTGGGGAGCAGATAGTATTTCTGCAGATAGTATTTCTGCTCCCCGTGGTTTTGTGTACCCCCGAGTCTAAAGGGAGCTTATACAGGCCTATTCTAGGTTGGCAGTGTGCGTTCACTAGGGTTTGACTGCCGGCGATGGGGAGCAGATAGTATTTCTGTTCCCAGTGGTTTTGTGTACCGACTAAGTCTAAAGGGAGCTTACACAGGCCTATTCTAGATTGGCAGTCTGTGTTGACTGGGGTTCGGCTGGCGGTGTTGGGGAGCAGATAGTATTTCTGCAGATAGTATTTTTGTTCCCCATGGTTTTGTGTACCCCCCAAGTCTAAAGGGAGCTTATACAGGCCTATTCTAGGTTGGCAGTCTGCGTTAACTAGGGTTCGGCTTGCGGTGTTGGGAAGCAGATAGTATTTCTGCTCCCCGTGGTTTTGTGTACCCCCCAAGTCTAAAGGGAGCTTATACAGGCCTATTCTAGGTAGGCAGTGTGTGTTGACTAGGGTTCGGCTTGTGGTGTTGGGGAGCAGATAGTATTTTTGTTCACCGTGGTTTTGTGTACCCCCCAAGTCTAAAGGGAGCTTATACAGGCCTATTCTAGGTTGGCAGTGTGCGTTCACTAGGGTTTGGCTGGCGGTGATGGGGAGCAGCTAGTATTTCTGCTCCCCATGGTTTTGTGTTCCCCCTAAGTCTAAAGGGAGCTTATACAGGCCTATTCCAGGTTGGCAGTCTGTGTTGACTAGGGTTCGTCTGGCGGTGTTGGGGAGCAGATAGTATTTCTGCAGATAGTATTTCTGCTCCCCGTGTTTTTGTGCACCCCCTAAGTCTAAAGGGAGCTTATATAGGCCTGATGCTGTTTGTGTGCCACCTTTGCAGCTCCTTAAACGTTCTAACATATAATTTCTGCAAAATCTTTTCTGTGTTGGACAACAGAGTGTTACCCCAGTGTCTTTGTCATCATGTATATCTTTTTCACCTTTTCTTTATTTGAACTCCGCTTTTTTTACAGTATCTTTCTACCTCTCATCACAATCAGTTTCACAGCGTAGCGTCCGTTCCAGTGTTTTTAGCCTTCTTGTTCTTTTGCTGACTTACCAGTTTGTATACAAGATCCGCCGTCCTATTTGTGCAGCCTTCTTTTGTGTATCTTCTTTTGAGCAGACTTCTTTTGTGTATCTTCTTTTATATCTGACTTTGGTTATTTAGTGCTTGATCCAGTATCCTGAACATACCAGTACATCTGTAGACATGTAGTTTACTCCTTTCCATTCCTTCCCTCCACCATAATTGACAACGTAATGGGGTGGGGAGACAAAGTAAGGAGCTCTGGTCGTCACTGTGTTTTAAGCTTGCAACACATTAGGTAGGACATGGATTAAGAAACCCAGCCTCCACCACTCATGGACCCTCCTGCACCATGTTGCCACCTCCTTTGGTATGCCTTAATTATTAAATCTCTGCACTTGACCGTGGTCCTCCTCCAGTGTATTCTCATCACAGTCCAAGCACATACAATCCATCATTTCATCTACCCTTGCCCACTCTGTGTGGTGGTACGACCACCAGATATTGCACATTATACAACACCTTGAGTGTACCCGACCTCAAAACACCTTCACTGGCCATTGCACATGCAGACCTTGGACCACCCTTTTCATCCATTCTTGCATCCTGGGATGTAACCTCCTACCTCTGTTCTTCACCTCCTATTTTCCAAATTTAAATATTCAAATCCTCTTGGAAAGAACTTACCAACCCTTTCCATAGAAAAAACAATGAGGTTTGGAAATCACTTTATATGTGAGCTCTGTATGCCATCCTAATACCCAATCTGCAAATTACATGCGTTGTACCATTCTGTAATGCGCTTGAGTTGCACTGTTCTATCTTGTATGGCTTTCTGTGTCATGACAATCAAAGGGAACATATTCCTGTATATCCATACTAATATAATAAAGAGAGAGCCCAAACCTTTGAGGCGGGTAATCTCAGTAACCACAGCACCAATCACAACACCCAATACAGCGATGGAAAGGGCAGTTGCAGCAGAAGGACATAGGCTATGCAGACACCCACCATATACATTTAGAAGGTAAAAGAACGGTGCCAGCAAAGTAGTCCCTTGTGGGCGTGTCTGCGTTGTGCTGTGGGCGTGACAAACACCGGGGGCGTGTGGTACGTTACGCCCTTCATGCCATGTCTCATATTGTGTGCTGTGGGCGTGTGCTGGGGGCGCAGCATTATGAAAACGTGTGGTACGTTTCGCCCTTCATGCCATGTCTCATATCCTGTGCTGGGGACGTGGGTGTGTGCGGGGAGCGGTATTACATAGAAAAAAAAAGCGAGCGTACATTCCAGCTCCGGGTGTGCTTGCCCCGTGCTCCCAGTGCCATGCACCTGCTTTACTGTATGTAGGTCAGGTATGGCGCTATTCCCAAGGGCCGGAAGGAGTGCAAACAGGGGCCATTGTGCAGGAAATCTAATCTCGCCTTATCGTCCGGTGACGCATGATGCGCACACTGGAGATTTAACACTTCTGTTGCGCACAGGCCTCGCTCGACGCACATCCGGAAACAAGGCCCACCTCCACGGAAATAGCAAGAAAAGGCCTATCCCTCCCCCGGTAAGTACATTGCTGGCACGGCGGGCCACATCTCTAGCAACATACTCTTATTGTTTTACCGCCCATTTGAAAAATGCACAGGTCTCTCTCATTGATGGCCAGCACCGAGATACACCTTTAGACACACCTCTCGCCAGAAGTTTAATGGAGGGCGCTCACATATTGGGATTTAGGCATTTGTTATGGTCATTTTTATTGGGCAATATTTCGTGTTCTGGGGGCGTGGCAACGGGCACGACAATCGGCCAGCAGGAATTCCTACCCGGACAACTCGGGACGGGCTGCTAGTCTTTAATAAAGCACTTGACAAAATGCATAGTGACACTGTATTTATTTATGTTTCGAATTTTTTCAAAATAATTTACACTAAAGGTCAAAATTTGTTCCTTCATTTCCAAGATAAATATTAAATACATTTCATAGGAAGCACCACATATGCCGATATTACAGTAACAAAGTTGTAAAAATAATTTCAATGTATCACAATTATTTTCTGTTAGCACCTCAAACACTGATATTACAGTAAATACGTTTTTAAAATAGTTACAATGTATCCAAAATATTTTCTGTGAGCACCTCAAACACTGATATTACAGTAACCAAGTTGTAAAAATTGTTGCAGTGTAGCTCAAAATATTGAACTTGAGGACCACAAACACTGGGAGAAAAGTAAACAAGTTGTGAAAATAGTTTCAATGTATCAGAATAACTCATTTCACCTCACTGACAACATGTTTCTTTACTACTGACAGATATTACATCTTACAGATGGAAATTGTCACTTACACAGTAAGCATTTCTTCGTGGCATGTAGTGCTGTAGATTCACATGATTTCTATAGTCCTACCATCTCGTGTTGGGATGTTTGCAAGTTATTTTTCTTTGAAGAAGTCTATTTCTTTACCAGTGTAGAACAAGCTCACATCTATGTTGGATATTCATGTTTACATGTTATTGAAACCAACATCATCAACTATCCATTGGTGTGTTTTGAGTGAACAAAAATAGGAATCATACAATTTTATGCTCAACACTATTGCTTCTAGGCGTCCTTTCACTGGTTTCTTCCAAGCAGCCATAACCCTTTTCATGGGTTTCAATGCATAATCTTTCAGGGTTTAAAATGGAAATTTAAAACAAGATTTGAACAAGTTGACAACATTGGTAGAAGAAATAAAGTCTGTTTCCTGTAGGGTAGTGCATTACACAGATGTGTCCAACATTCAGGAAAGGGAGCCAGAGAAACGGCTACAACATCCAACGAAGGCAGCGGACGCGCAGATCACCCACTCCCGACTCGGGCAGGTAGTGTACGAAAAATACCAAAACTGGGCTATGCTGCCTTTTTAAATAAAGTTTATTCTTTTTAGATTTCGGTGTGTGTGTGTGTGTTTTTGTTTTAAAATGGAAATATAAAACAAGATTTGAGCAAGTTGACAACTTGGAGCGAAAAATAAAGTCTCCTCTCCTGTTTGAAAAAGATGGAAGACGCCATGGCCATCACCAAGAAAACGCCAGTTAACTGTGCTGCCTTTTTTAATAAAATTAGAACTTTTTAAATGTAGATGAGTGGGTGTGTGTGTGTGTGTTAAAATTGAAAAATGTTTCTATGTTTTTTGTATGTATGTATTTTAATGACGTTCGGCGTTAAAGGCATACATACCAAAACATAACCTCACGACAATCGCACGTCCCCCTGAAGACGATGATACATTCAGATGACTTCAATATCAACTTTTAAAGCTACTTTCTGTGCCTACCATGGTGAAATACGAAAGATTTGAGCAAATTGACAACTTGGAGCAGTTATGAAAAATTCCAATATAGGGCTATGCTGCTTCACAGGGCCCTCCTAGGCCTCTATTCTTATAAACCGTGCGTGCATGATTGTAATAGTTCTTGCTGCCTTTTTAAATAAAGTTCAATCTTTATAAATGTTGGTGTGTTCGGCGATCGCACGTCCCCCTGAAGACGACGATACGTTCAGATGTCTCCACTATGAAATTTGAAAGAAGATTTGAGCAAGTTGACACTTCCCGTCGATTAACAACTTTGAAGAAGAAATAAAGTGTTTTTTTATGCTGCCCCTTTTTTTTATCATTTTAAAAAATTTGTAAAGCCTGAGCAACGGCAACCTTGTCCACAAAGGCAGCAGACGTGCAAATTACCCACTGCCAATTCGAGGACGCGGTTACCAAAATTAACAAGTCTATTTAGTCACGTGGTATGGCTGTCTCCTCCGTTTGATGATATTCTGCATGGGAATTGACTCTATTGTTAGTATATTTGGAGACAGATGAAGAGAATGGAGTTATTAAGAGTATAATATACTTCTACCTATGTGTAATTATATATGTTAGTAAATGCAACAGGGAAACTTGCTTACTATACAGTGTAGGCATGGGCGAGTTGGAACAAGCCAAGGACAAAAATATTGCGTGGGGCGAGCTGCCTGACTTAATGTCATACAAACAGCATCCCACTACTTCTTTCATATACTCCAAGCCTTGATCTGATAGAACTATGGCATAAATACTTTTGCAACAGTCTTGAAGCAACCTTGGCTGCAGCCTTTGATTTCAGAGGAAATGCATCAACCCATTTCGAAAATTAGTCTGTTGCGGTTTTCATGATGACATTTTATACTCTACAGGCACCTTAGGATAAAATGGAAACTGTTCTTTGTCCGACAAATACTGATGTTCATTGGATATACAGATGAAATTATGCTGCCTTTTTTTAAAAAGTAAAATCTTTTTAAATTATATTTTTGGAAAGTTGAAGTAAAGTATTTTCAATATTAGTCAGTTTTGAAAGTTATTTAGAAAAATATGACTGGTTGTAAGACTTCGAAGTGCCTAAATGTTTTTTTAAGTCTCACTTTTTTTTATATGAGTTTGTTTTGCAATGTATCAAGAGCAGACTTCTGTAGAATAACATTTTGACTTTCAAATACCACAAATCTAATTTCTTAGAAAAAGGTTTTAATATCTGAAAAATCATAAAAAAGACAGGCTCTTTCCAGGCCCTGTAATTGGAATGAGCAAGTTCACATTTCCTGTCGCTTAACTTGGAAGAAGAATTAAAGTGGCTCTGTATATGAAAGAAGATTAGAGCAAGTTGCAACAAGGAGTGCAGTATATCACATCCAACGAAGGCAGCAGACGCGCAAATCACCCACTCCCGACTTGGGGACGTAGTTACCAAAAACAACTATACTGGGCTCTATCGAGGCCCTGTGATTGGAATCACCCACTCCCGACCCAGGGACGTACTTTCATTAAAATACATACAAAATACATACTCTAGATTACCTTGTGGCGATCGCACGTCCCCCTTAAGACGATGATACGTTCAGGTGTCTCCACTATCAACTTTTGATGCTACTTTCTGTGCCTACCATGGTGAAATATGAAAGAAGATTTGAGCAACTTGACAACTTGGTAGAAGAAATAAAGTCTGTTTCCTGTAGGGTGTTTGGATTTGATGAGCTTCATTAGATGAACCAACATGTACATCCTACGCCATTAGACATACTATACTGTGTTTTGATATTTTATAGGTAATCGATGCGTACCTTTCAAAAATATGTATGTCAAGACCGAATGTACGTATATTTTTATTAATAACACATACAGACCTAGCCATAAGTAATAATTCTTTATGAATGTGTGTAATAAAACCCTTTTATTTTAACCTTGCAACAGTGTCATCCTGTACACTATATATTCCTGGGCAATTATTGTTCATTTGCTTTTCGGGTAAATAATCATATCTCTTATGTGACTTTTCATTGCTACACGACGAGGTGGTGGCAGATATTTTCCAGCAGTAGGGTCGTCCGTCAATAAGACCTGTTCACAGACGACAAAAACAAAAAATGCCACGCCTTCATATCCAGATTCCACCGTCCAGGGACAAGGGGGAATGTATATGTGGTACAAATGTCCAACCTGAATTTTAATTTACATAAAAGCAATTGTTCGCAATAGGATTGGGGTTGAAATGCAATCATAGGTTTCAGAGCAACCGCGTTAGGACCATACTAGTGGTCAGACAAAATTATATGCGAAGAGCAATATGCTTCCGATGCGCACTATGGACGCGTTCGGTAGGCGTTCACAAGTGTCATCCCTTAAAGCCCTCTTTCCTATTTACAACTAATCTAAAGAGGTAAGCTATTACCATAATTCAATATATCTTCAAAAAATTAAGGTATAAAAAACCCATAATGGAAGCATCATTACCAGCATGCAAAAAACACCACCATTGCAGCTGTCCTGTTGCTTTTGGTTACATTCTACAACTAACTACCATTGGTCATAGTCGGGACGCTTCAATTGCTGTAGGAAAACCATTTAGAGACATACGAAAGGTTATGTTAAATATTTCGCTATGTTTAATTTCATAAAAGGCAATCATATTAACAATGTTATATTTAGGGTATTAGTCGACCGGTGTTGAGTAGAAGTCCCCCGCCGTCGTCAGCTCGACGTTCGGCGTTGAAGGCATACATACCAAAAACATACATAAATGTACAAAATACATAGTCTAGATAAACTCACGACAATCGCACGTCCCCCTGAAGACGACGGTACGTTCAGATGTCTCCACTTGTTTGAGTAAGTTGCAACTTGAAATACAGTCTACCACATCCAACGAAGGCAGCAGACACGCAAATTACCCACTCACGGACTCGGGGACGTAGTTACAATAATTAACACAGGGCTCTTACGAGACCTGCGGGTGCAGTTTGCAGAATGGAAGAAGTCATCTGGGTGTGACGCATTACTGTGCTGCCTTCCTCAATAAAGAAGGACATGAACAGCAGCTGCACACTGGGATCCTGCGGAGCCGAGTGGGGAACCCGACTCGTCGATGAGAGGTGCACAGGCACGTTGACACTTAAAGCCTACAACTGAAAAGACATTGGTGAACGGTCTGACCAGCCTGAAACAATCTTGCAGATCGAGCATGAGTAAGTCTGGTGATCACCCCAACACTATTAGAAGTGGCATGTTTGAGGTCAGACACTTTACAGAGGCTACGTGCAAAATGGGAGTCGGAGTTGGGGGAGATGGAGGATTTAGATTGGGAAATGGCGCTGATGCATCCTCGTGAGGTGGCCATTAAGTCCAGGCCCAGACTGATTCAGTTTAAATATCTGCACAGAGCATAGTATGATAGAGCACCGGATAGGGAGGGCGGAAACACCAGACTGCTTGCGCTGTAGGACGTCACCAGGTACGTTCTTTCACAGTCTGGGATTGTTCTAAGATTAAACTGTATTAGGCTACCCTTTTAGAAGAGCTGGGAACGGTTCTGGGAGATAAAATTCCGCTTAATCCCCAGTTTGTTCTGTTGGGAATATCCACAGACATTGACCTCCCCAAACCAAAGTTAACCCTACTTCATTAAGGATTAGTGGTGGCGAAACGTGACCTGGCTAAGGCATGGAGGTCAGTGGCAAACCCATCTCTGATTGAATGTAAAAAAAGCATGAATATGTATATGTTGGGGGAAAAGACGACTTATAAGGCACGGGGCTGCCACAAAAAGTTTTGGCTCACACATTATGGACTCTCGCTGAATGATTCACAATGATCGTTTAGGGTGGGTGTGCGAGATAAGAAGGGTCACACAAAAACATGTAAAGTTATCATACATTTATTTGACTGTCCACCGCTGTCGTCTGTGTATGCTGTTGACGTCACACTGAATATACCACTACTTTTTGCTGCTGAGAACTTCTTTTGTAATGTAATTAAGAAAATGTCAATAAACATATGTTTTTTTTTTAAATGAAAGAAGATTTGAGCAAGTTGACATTTCCCGTTGCTTAACAACTTGGTAGAAGAATTAAAGTGGCTTTGTTAATCATTTTTTTTCAAGATGAATGCTAAATAGGGTAAAAGGGAATTGTAAACTATGCTGCCTTTTTTAAATAAAGTTAGATCTTTTTAAATGGAGGTGTGTTGAATTGTGTGGATGCTGAATAAGGTAAAAAATAAAAGCTGTTTTGCCTGGCCCCGGTAGCGGCAACGTTGTGTTCTTGGGGAATCTAGGCCTTCCTTTACTTGGACGATTGGTTAATCAAAGGTCCTTCAAAGCACAATGTAAAGAATGCCTATTTAACATGCTGCAATCTCTTTGAATCTCTGGGTCTAATCCCTGTTACATCTACAGAATCAAATCCCAGTTACATCTGAAGCGCATCCTGCCTTTCCTGGGAGCACATCTAGACACGATACAATACAAGGCATTCTTATCTCAAGAAAGACAACTTCGCCTACAGAAATTAGCACTACAGGTTTCAAAAAGAAAGTCACTTTCTGTTCGCTTCACTCCTGGGCATGTGTTCTTTGGCCATACATCTCATCCCTTTGCGGCACCTGAAAATGCGACCTTTACAGGAAAAACTACATCTTCAATGGAAACAAGCGACAGGTTGCTTTGACGATGTCAAAGTCACTCCACGCAGAGTGGGAGTCGCATTTCTCAGTGGGAGCCCGACTCTGGGTGGTAGGGATGAAAAATAACAATACCAGGTCCTGTAATTTGAATTAGAATAAGAATTGGCAACCACAGCCAACAAAGGCAGCAAGTGCGCAAATTACCCACTGCCTTGGCGGGGTAGTAGTTACCAAAAAGGCTCAATAAAGGGCCTGTACTTTGAATTAAAAGAATAATTGGCAACCACAGCCAAGAAAGGCAGCAAGTGCGCAAATTACCCACTGCCTTGGCGGGGCAGTTGTTACCAAAAAGGCTCAATAAAGGGCCTGTACTTTGAATTAGAATTACAATTAGAAGAATAATTGGCAACCATAGCCAAGAAAGGCAGCAAGTGTGCAAATTACCCACTGCCTTGGCGGGGTAGTAGTTACCAAAAAGGCTCAATAAAGGGTCTTTACTTTGAATTAGAAATAGAAGAATAATTGGCAACCACAGCCAACAAAGGCAGCAGGTAGGTGTGCTTGATTGAGTGGATGCTGAATACGGTGAAAAATAACAAAGGCAGCAGACACGCAAAATACCCACTGCCTTGTCAGGGAAGTGGGTGTTTGGATTTCCAGTCCATTACACAGAGTGGGAGTTGGATACCGCAGTGGGAGCCTTAGAAACGGCTACCCCATCTTAGAAAGCAAGCAAGTGCACAAAGTACCCACTCCCGACTCTGGGTGGTAGGGATGAAAAATAACAATACCGGGCCCTTGCCAGGGCCTGTCATTAGAATTCGAAAGCTTACCATTCAAAAGTGTTTGACAAAAAACATGGCCATGTAGCCATTCTAAAAGTTCTCATTAACCGCAGTTATGGTCTGGCAGCATCACAGAACATCCTTAGGGTAGGGATTCCGGAAAACTCCTTTTGCTTTCTCAATTTTGTTTTGTCAACACATGGGACAACATAAACTGGACTTCGCTGAAATCTTCAAGGTACACACTAGGGCTTACATAATACAGAAGCACTTGGTACTTAGTTGCATCCAATTCTATTATACGGTTGAATTCTGCCTCTGCCTCTAGGACTGGTGGGATGGTAGAATTCCAAAGTGTTTGACAGCTTTGACTACATGTTTCCATGCAGCCAAAGAAAACTTAGCATGCTCATGCATGGGCACCCTGTCACACAAAACCCAGCACTCAGCCTTCAGGATTGTAAAGGCCTGCTATAGGAGGGACTGATGAGTTTATATATGTCAGTGATAAAATAAAACAAGTGAAAGTACGCTTGTTTTACATTACGGATATACAGACCTGAAAGACTATGCATCTAAATCCCTGAAAACATTTTTGAATGTATGGAAGAAAGCAGTGAAAGGGCGTTTAGAAGCAATACTGTCCAGCATAAAATGGGTATGATTGTTCTTTTTGTTCACTCTAAACACACCTTTTGGAGTATGACCATGCAATAGTGGTTATGTTATGTTAAGTGCCATTTGTAAAGCGCACTGACGCCGAAGCTTCCTGGCGCTGCTAGACAGGTGAGAGAGACAGAAATACACAAAACCTAACATAAGGATGGGAACAGATGGGTCTTTAAGAGTTTCCTGAAGGAGAGAAGAGAGAGGGAGGATTTGATGGACAGGGGGAGAGAGTTCCAGAGAGTGGGGGCTAGATAAGAAAAACGGCGGCCACCAAATTTCTTGGTTTTATTTTTTGGGGTGATTAGTAGGTCATTACGGGCAGAGCGTAGATTACGTGTAGGGCGGTAGGGGCGGATGAGGGAGTTGAGAAACCCAGGACTAGGGCAGTGAAGACATTTGAAAGTGAGGCAAGCCACCTTAAAGGCGACCCTTTGATTCACAGGGAGCCAGTGAAGGCTATGGAGCAAAGGTTTAGCGGATTGCCAACGAGGTAGTCCATGGATCAGGCGAGCTGCCTGGTTTTGGACGACCTGGAGGCGATTCAGCAGATAAAGTGGAAGGCCGTGATAAATAGAGTTAGAAAAATCAAGACGTGAGAGTACCAGTGAAGTAACAGATTGGGTGAGTGCTGCAGGGGGGAGGAAGTGACGAACTTTGCGAATCCTTTGAAGCTGGAACATGCATGATGAAATTACCGCTCCAACTTGGGCTTTGAGGGTGAGTTCGGTGTCAATAATTACGCCCAGACTTTTTATTGTTTTAGCAGGGGTGGGGGGGGAACCAAGCTCCGGCGGCCAGAACTGAGGGCCCCAATGGATATGGCTGAGGCCAGGAAGAAGAAGCTCAGTTTTTCCTGGGTTGAGTTTTAATTGGTTCTGGTCCATCCAGAGTTGTATGTGAGTCATTACAGCATGGAACGTATTGATGGCCAGAGGGGAATTAAGTGAAAAAACAAGCTGCAACTCATCAGCATAATTAAAAATTGTGATGTCCCATTTGAGGAGGGATTGAATCAGTGGCCGGAGATACAAATTAAATAGAAGCGGGGAAAGAGAGGAGCCCTGGGGGACTCCGCAGACCGTGGGAGATTTTTTTGCCATGAAAGGACCCAAGCGGACTGCCTGTGTTCTGCCAGTGAGGAAGGATCTGACCCAATCGAGGGCCACGCCTCGGATGCCGGCCTGTTCGACACGGTGGAGAAGGATGTTATGATCCACCGTGTCGAACGCAGCAGACAGATCCAGGAGGACAAGGGCTTGAGGGTTCCCGATATCAGCGTTGTACCTGAGTATATCGAGAACTGCTAAAATGACCGCCTCCGTCGAGTGGGCGGGTCGGAAACTCGCCTGGTTGGGCTCAAGGTACTGGGAGGATTCGACAAAGTTTGATAAGCTGCGGGTGACATGAGCCTCCAGGATTTTAGAGAGGTAGGGAAGGAGGGAAATAGGACGGTAGTTTGATGGCTCAATGGGGTCTGCATCAGGCTTCTTAAGAAGGGGCACCAAGATGGCCTCCTTAAAAGAGGTGGGAACACTGCCACTGGTGAGTGAGCTATTGAGCAAGTGTAGAATGTTGTCTGGTAGATTGAGGCAGATACTGCGCAGAACAGAGGGAGGGCAGCAGTCATTGGGGGAGCCTGATTTCACACGGGTGGCAAGTTCCACTAAGGAAGTCGTGTCTATAACAGGAAAGGTAGTGAAAGTCGACGTATTATCAAGGGAGGGATCAAGAGGGGGAAACTGGGTGGGGGGAGGGATAGAATTTTTAATTTTGATGACTTTTTCCAGGAAAAAGTGGTGTAACTATATTATAGATTCTACTGTCTGATGTCTACCTTCGTGATAGTGGAATTACCTCTACTTCTTACACTACCATTGTACAATAACGTGTGGATATTGGTTGTTGACCTTGAAAGAGGAGGAAGAATTACATTTATGTTTCAACACCTTAGCCAAATAGTTGCTCGATTTCAAACAGCAAATTAAGTATGAATGTTAGAGGAAGTCTGGCCCACCTCTAAAAGGAGTGTGCAAGTCGTGACAGCTGAAGGGAGTGTGTCTCAACATTACTACTTATGATAATCTGGACACAACAGTAGATGGCAGGAGTATGCAAAACATCTAATTTGACATCTTGCATGCGATCACAGCTTTACTTTCTTAATACATACATTTGGTACATTTGTAACCTGTAAAAGGTAACCAGGATGTTGCATTCATTTCCATACATTCAAGTTGGACCCATCAGCGGCATTCTAAACATTGGGCCTGTTGAGAAGATAGTGAAATTTCATTTGTCATTAACATTCCATTGTATAAAGGTCAATAGCTTTTTGTTATGATAACTGAAATGTATTTACATACTAAACATAGTGACATGTCCACAGTCAGCGGCAAAGTGGTGTTGAGTCCATTGCTAGGAAGGGTGCATAGCCAGCTAACCAATATGGCAGACGCAACTCAGAATATACCCTTGGAAATCCCTCACTTATCCCTCACTTATCTGAGTCATACTAACATACACCCTGCATCAGACAAGTGTGAACTGGAGACTTAATGCCACCAAAACACCCCAAGTACTTATATCAGTTACTTTTGATCTTCAGCGTCTAGAGTCATTGAGGGTATTTACCATTAAGTTTTGCATATAAATTGATGAAGCATCTTGGTTGCAGACACCAAAATACTTTTCAACAGACTCTTAATGTAAAAAAGATGTACATTAGCGCATCATAACAGCAATGCTTACAATTGAAAACTTTTTTGGCAATATATTGTGCATGTTTGTAGGTGTTTTCAGATCCAGGAAATGAGACAGTCACAACTGTTCCAAACAAATTGAAATGGCTACACAACAAACATAATTGAAAATTCACAAACATAATAACAATATCTTACTATACTATGTTAAAAATTAAAGATATGCCTTTATCTATAAAAAACCTTCTATGACACAACAAAATACTGAATAATCCAATCTTCATGACAACACTAGAGTGTGACACCTTATTTATCATTGAAAGGTTATACCTGTTCTCCTATACGCGGATGACGCTGTACTCATGGCCCGTACCGGGGTGGGCCTCCAAAAACTGTTGAACGCCTTTGGCGCTTTCATGAGTAAACTTAATCTCAAAGTTAATGCAAAAAAATCCCAGGTCTTAATAGCAGGGAAGGGCAAAAATAAGGGGAAACAAATTTTTTTTTATTGTAACAATGAAGTGGTATGCAGGGTCCCCCCGTTTCCCTATCTTGGGGTAGTATTTGATGAAAAGGGCACATGGCGCCCACAAAACACAAGCCGTAGTGTGGCTTTTAACAGAAGTGTCTCGGGCCTCATGGGGTTTGCTAAAAAACTGGGAGGTAGACCAGTTGAAGCTATTATTAAGGTCTACAAAGCAAAGTGTTTGGCGGTGGCCTCTTATGGATGCCAAATATGGGGCCATACCCCAACAAAAAAAATTCAACTGGTGGAAAATAAATTCCTAAGAGGGCTCCTCTCAGTTCCCCAGTCTACCCCCACTTTTACCACACACACTGAAGTGGTGATCGGTTACATCTCAGACCAAATAAAAATAGCACCCCTTTTATTGGCTAAAAATCTGGCTCAACGAAGAAATTACCCTAAACCACTCTATTATCAAAGACTGCTCACATTTGGAGAGGGCTGATAATATTGTATGGTTGAATTATATTAAAAAGGGTTTCCAGAAGATAGGCCGCTCAGCCATGTTTTACTCCCCCGACATAATAACCAAAAAATACATTGCCCTAACAAAAAACGCTCTAATGGATCTTTTGACATTAGACCGGGAGGAGATGGAGCTGAGAAAACCTCTTGTAAGAGCTAATTATGGGCTAGTTAGTTGCCCAGGACCTGAACCATACTTATCTGTGGTAAATAATCGGTACCACCGATTTCTTTTGACGAGATTCCGCCTAAATCTGATTCATTACTCTTTGGGTTCCTTCCGCACTTGGTGTACACCGGACAAGGCAGATCCTTGTTCTTGTGACTGTTTTTCATTGCAAGATACGCTTCATTTTGTAATGTTTTGTACTCATTACGAACAGTGTAGACGGAAATACTTGTTACCACTCCTGAAGAAGGCGGGTTTCGTTCAGGTTAGACCAGCCCTAGTATATTTAATGCAACTGGGTAGCCCTTACATTATGTTTTCTGTGGCTAGCTTCTTGACGGCAGCTATTCGTGTAAGGAAAAACAACATCAGCTTACCGCAGATCCAAAGTTGTTTTGAGTAACACTTTTTCTTTTTTAAAAATATGTAATATACTTGCGTAGTAAGGTTTGCAGTCTTAACAGATTTTAAAGGTACAAATTTTTAATGCTATAAATTCTTCTTAAAATGTATTGTATTTTCAATAATGATAATGAATGAATTGTATTGAATTTTTTAATAATCATAATGAAATGTTGTAACTTTTTGAAAAATGTTTTTTTTTTGCTATTTAAAAATGATTATACCATGTCTTTTATGATATTAATTTTATCGAATAAAGAATTCTTGACTGACTGACTGACTGAAATGTTAAAGTCAAACCTGATGACTCCATTAGGTCCATTGCAATTTTCAGTCGATAAGTCTCCAGAAATATTTCATTAGTAAAAATCTGGGCAACTGGCTGCTGAGTTATGTAACATTCTGCAAGCTGAAAACATAATTAGAAATGTATATGTTGAGCAAAAGACCAACCTGAATTTTAATTTACATAAAAACAATTAATCACAAAAGGATTGGGGTTGAAAAGCAATCATAGGTTTCAGAGCAACCGCGTTAGGACCATACGAGTGGTCAGTCAAAATCATATGTGAATAGCAATATGCTTCCGACGGGCACTATGGACGAGGTCGGTATGCGTTGACAAATGTCATTCCTAAAAGCCCTTTTTCCTATTTAAAACCTTTTAAAATAAGTAAGCGATTAACATAAAGTAATGTATCTTCAACAAATGAAGGTTTAAAAAACCCATAATGGAAGTATCTTTACCAGCATGCAAAAAACACCACAATTGTAGCTGTCCTGTTGCTTTTGGTTGCATTCTACGACTAACTGCCATTGGTCATAGTCGGGACGCTTCAATTGCTGTAAGAAAACACTTTAGAGATGTACGAATGGTTATGTTAAATATTTCGCTATGTTTAATTTCATAAAGAGAAATCGTATTGACAATTTTATATTTATGCAATATAAGAAATAAAAAAGAGATAACTGAGGTTTTTTAGGGAAAGGTTACCTCCAATTTAGTAAAATGTCTCGATAGGTCGCAATGTTGCTACTCAGTGAATCATGAACTATTATTGTCTTGCTTAAAGGTTTCAAAATCTGGAAAAAAACAATATAGAAATAAGATTTTTAGTATGTAGAGTTTACATTTTATGGTACAGATGAGTGCTCTAGATACATTACAAAATCATTTAGAAATATTAGCATTTAAATAATTTGAAAAAATCATTTTGGGGCAATTTAGACTATTACAACCAGTCATATTTTCCAACAAGAACTTTCAAAATAGACTGATAAATGTAGAAAAACTTGCACTTACCAAAAGTATCCAATGACAGCCAGTATTTGTCGGGCAAAGAACAGTGTCCATTTTCTCAAAAAGTACCTGAAGAGTTAAAAAGGCAATCATGAATAACTTTATTACATTATATACCAAATACATACATTTAGACTTACAACAATTCAAAAACGTGAATGTCAATGCAATATATATTCAAAATAAACAAACTTCCGTTGAAAAACATCTTACATTTGTCACTCTTCAAATCGTTACTCGATTCTACTCTCAAACATTAATTCAAAGAATCACTAACTTTTAATATTCATTTGCACCGGTAACACTGAAAAGTCACATAACAGATGTAAATATTTACCCGAAAAGTAGAAGAGAGATATTTGCCCAGGAAGATACAGGACGACACTGTTGCTGACATTGCTAAATACTAAGGTTAAAATAAAAGGATTTCAGTACACACATTGATGGAGAATTATTATTTAAAGATAGGTAACTGTATTATGAATGAAAATATACGTACATTTGGTCTTGACAAACATATTTTTGATAGGTAGGCATCGATTACCTGTAAAAATATATGAAAACACATGAGCTTCAACAGAGGAACCAACAAGTACATACTACGCCATTAGCCATACTATACACAATTTACATGTTGCAGAAACTAACCTCATCAACTATCCATTGGTCCATTTTAAGTGACCAAAAAGAAGTATTTAAAGCTCAACACTATTGCTTCCAAACATTCTTTTACTGGTTTCTTTCACACATCCAAAACTTTTTTCAGGGATATAGATGGAAGAGATGCTGGAGATGGAGAACATGCTGTAGATGGTAGAGGTGCTGAAGATGGTAGAGGTGCTGAAGATGGAACAGGTGCTGAAAATGGAACAGGTGCTGAAAATGGAACAGGTGCTGGAGATGGAACAAATGCTGGAGAATTATCACTTGGCATGCTTCCTGCAAATTAATTTTGAAAAGTTTAGAAAAATTAACATTTCTTAAAGAACAACAAATTACTCAAACAACCTACCACAAACCTTTCTCAAACAAAAATAGCTAATCAGAAATCCCTTTCTTAAATTAATGTACTTTGCAAAACATATCAGGTGCAGAAAGACAAAATCACGTACTCTACCACAACCTACTAACTTCTCACCTATTAAGGAGACAATTACACCAGCCAATAAAACATCATTACACTAGACATCCAAATTATGTGCCATTACATAAAAAAGGTACCCTTTAATAGATCACCTTTGACACTTGATTTATAAGGCCTCAACATGTCGACATTATAAGTTCTACGTAAAGGCATGTTGCTAGCATTGACTAACTTAGCACGCTTTCCTTGCATTTTGGAAATATGGTAGGGTCCAGTAAAGTTGTGCTCCAAAATCCCTCCTTTCCTCGTTCACCTGCAATTATTTAAAAGCACTAAATCTCCTTCGCTGAAGGTGCTTGGCTTATATTTCTTCGAAACTCCCTTTCTATATTTTTCTTTCTGCTTTTCCTGGGCAACCTCAATATTCTGCTTTGTCTGTTTCTGCAACTCTGCTTTTCTAATGTTCTTTTCTGCGATAATCCCTGCATATTCACTTTCTGTTGGTAGTACAAATTCAAGCTAACAAAGGAAACATAAAACTCAATCACTGATATTTACCATTCAAAACAATATACAAGGGGGGCGTGGCTAGCAGCCGTGAGAGATGGCTGCTAGAGGAGCTCTCGTCCGTTCACAGTATAATAGCCGCTAAACCAGCGTCCAGACCCGAACATAAGGTGTGAAAGTTGGGGTCGGAGTCCTGTTGACCCCCCCCCTCCCCCCCCCCTCTGGATTGCGCTCTCTGGAACCCGCGATCTGCAGAGGAAAATGTGAAAAAGGCGTGTGTCTGGAGCTGCGGCGAAGGGAACAACATGGCGGCGCAGACCGGAGGAAAGTAATCGATTTGCCCAGGCTGACCCTCCAGTGTGATTCTGGACGGGGTGAGAGACGTCCGCGCCGAGGAACAAGTAAGGTGGTGGGGGCCCGGCGGGGGGAACATCGTTTGCGGTACAGCCCTGACAGCCAGTGGAGCGGCTCTGCCCTGGCTGCGAAGCCGGGGACTACATTGCTCGGGTCCCCGGCTTTGAGGCCTTCCTGCGGTGGTTGGAGCGAGCCGGAGGAGAGGTGCTGGCTTCCTCCCTCCCCCCCCCGCCTCAATTAAAGACTTGATCCACACATCGTCGCTCTCCTGGTCGTTGAGAGGAGGTGGACGGATGTCGAGGCGACTAGACAGCTCGGGGAGCGGCAGCCAATACCGCCGACAGAGACACCCCGGCGGTGTGCAAGCAAGCAGGCACCCTAGAGGCTCATAGGTGATACCCCTGACACAACAAGGAAGAAGGCAAGGGGCGCCATCAGGGGGGAGCCGAAGAGGGAGAGGTACCAGGCCGTCAGTTGGGACATGCCTCGCCCCCCTCGCCTAAGTGGAAGAAAAAGGAGTGCCGAAGTGCGCGTCAGTGGAGACTCTAATATCTGGGCCTGGGAGTGAGAGGCTGTAGGGCCCGAAGACAAGGCCATACCGGAGTACGGGAACTTTGCAGACCGTGCTGCATCCCCCCCTCCCTTCCTGTTCATAGTGGGAAACCTGAACTGAGCTGCTCAGCCTAACTTATACGTGAAGGAGAAAATACATGACGATTGCTACGCCGGTTGAAAAAAATCCATGGGGCTCCAGCTCTAGGGCCTGTGTGCGACTTTAGGTGGTGCTCAGCCCACGACACGTCCTGACACAGGAGGGAGATATTAGAGAGCTGTAGGAGTATATAGTAGTGGCCGAGGGATCCTAGGTTACACAGACCCATATCAAGATTTTGCCAGGGATCTAGCAACTAACGACACCACTGGCTGAACGGCACATTATACCAGTCCTGGGGATCCTACACAATGGCGGCCGAAGGTAAGGGATCAAGGGCCAACGCCAGAAACAGCTCGCGAAATACGCCTGGACTAAAAATGGAGAAAAGGGTGAATCACCTAGTAAGGAGAAGGAAGGCCCGGGTGTGGGACAGCGGCATGCCAAGGAGCTGACTCTACATGATGTTATGGCAGCTATCGGCGGAATTCGTGCCGCGGTGGACTCAGCTACAGTGGAGGTGTCACTACTCCGAGCGGATTTCAGGAAAATGGACGAGAAGGTCCAAGAGCTAAAGATTGTGACGAAAGCTTTACAAACAGACACCTCGGAACTGCAGTGTCAAATGAGTGAGATGCAGAAAAAGCAGGATAGGATGGAGTAGCAACTGGATGATTACGAAGGGAGGGCCTGACGGAACAACATTCGAATACTAGGTGTTCTGGAAAAAACAGAGGGGCCTGCAGCTGACCTATATGTCGAGGAATTAATCACAAAACACATGAAGCCGAAGTCACTGTCTAGCTACTTTTCTATAGAATGTGCCAGCAGTCAAACCGAAAGTGGGTGCGCCCCGAGGCCACTGATTGCAAGGGTATTTAATTTTGTGACAGAGACATCATTTTGCAAACATCCAGGACTGCTCCCCCACTGAAAATTGATAACTACGAGGTGCAGTTCTTTCCTGATTTTACGGCTAAGGTTCAGGCCCAAAGGCGGAGTTTTCAGGCAGTGAAGCAGGAACTGAGAAACCGTGAAGTGAAATACTCAATGTTCTTCCCTGCGCGGCTGCGGGTGGAGTCAGAGGGCAAATTTTGGTTCTTCGACTCGCCTGACGCAGTCTGGGATTGGATGGAGGGATGGACAACAGTGGAACGTCGGAGGAGGAATCGCCCTGACAGGCAGGAGCCGCTGAAAGATAATCGATCGGGCGCACCGGGAGTGGAGGCGGCCTCGGATCCTAGCGGCTGGAGGAACAGGGCTAATTTAGCGCAAAACTGAGCTGCGGTGTTCCACTCTGCATGAGATGTGCGGATGGGGGTTTGGGGGGGAGGGGTGTGGCTGTTGGCTGATATGTCGCAATTACATATAGGGATGTTCGGGGTGAATGATGTGCATTATGTGCTGAATAGATTGATGTGATATGATACTGTTTGATCTTGGTTCTTCATGGACGGTGGTGATAATATCTAGAACATTTGTGGAAACCGTGACTGGGGGAGGGGTGGATCCCCCTGCATTACTAGCATGTTTAATGGGGAGAGAAGCGCTCTGCTGAGTTTGGGGGTGGGTAGTTTTGAATCCACTGGCAGGGTAGCAGGGTGGGGGGGTGTTAGTGGGATTGGGCGGGTGGAGGGGGAATGGCACAGAAATTGTTGTTCTTGTCATGCAGTTGCCTTATTGAAACACTTATTGCAATCAGGTTGATAGATAGATAAATTGCTGTGTTGGGTTTTTTCTTTTTGTTCATGTTCTAGTGGCGGACTTCCAGCTGATGTTGATTTTGTTTTTTGTATGATGCTCATAACATTGTGGACCTTATATTCGACCTGCACTGTGATGTCTGTATTTTTGACCAATGGTAGTCGATCGTAAATCGATGCTCTCTATACTCACCTGGAATGTTAATGGACTGGGGGATAGAATTAAGAGGGGAATAGTACAACAATACCTGAAAAGGCAATCCCCGGATCTTGTTTTCCTACAGGAAACCCATCTGGTTGGCAATAAAAGTAAGGCCCTCAATAGGTGGGGATATAAGCTTCTTGTGCATGCCGACTACACTACAGGCTCCAGAGGTACGTGCATCCTTGTCAGGCAAAACGTTCCATTGATTGTACTTAATACGCGGTCAGATGCTGCAGGAAAGTTTGCTGTAGTGGAGGCTCAATGGGAGGGACGGGCTTTGAATGTTGTATCAGCCTATTTGCAGCCAGCACTAGGTAAAGATGCCCTTGCAGAACTAGGTTGAGTGCTCACGGATCTTAGGGATGGAGTCCTGATATTAGGGGGAGATTATAACATGACGATGAATGACTTAACGGATAGACGCCCAGTACAACAGAATATGCGACCAAATGAACTTATGGCTGACTTCACCACGGCAATGGGGCTCACAGACGTGGGGCGGGAGCTACAGGGTGACCGTATAGATTTCACGTATTTCTCCAGTGTGCATGGCAGCCTTTCCCAGATCGATTACTTTTTAACGTATGCAACCTCGGTGGGTAACTTTAGGAGGCCCAGGACATACCCTAGGGGCCTATCAGATCACTCCCCTGTAGGGATTGATTTTACACATGGGGCCAAGCAGCAGAGCCGTACCATAGTCGTTAGTCCGTGGATACTCAAGATCCCTGACATACGAGAGGAGCTTATTAAGCAAACTGGAGACTTTTTGGAGGAAAACTTAGGATCCATAGATTCAGCTCAGACGATTTGGGAGGCATATAAAGTAGTTATAAAGGGACATTCTCTCTCACTGAAAACGAAATATGTAGCGAAGCGACAGGAGATAATGACCCAGCTAGAGACCGAACTTAAAGACCTTGAATCAGAATATGCGCTCCATCCCTTGGAACAGTCGCTACATACACTGACGCTTAAAAGGGAGGAATATAAGCTGAAAGCTCGGGAACAAATGATGGCGACACAGTCAGCTACCCATCATAGACTGTGCGAACTAGGAGACAGGGCGGGAAAGACGCTGGCATGGCTGGAAAAAAGGGAGCACAGTACGAGGTGGGTGCCTAGATTGCGGAAGCCCGAGGGTGATATGGTATCCTCCCCGGAAGACATAGCGGAGGCATTCGCAGATTATTTTGAGAACTTATACTCGCCCTCAGCGATATATACGGCTGAGGAGTCACATCAGCTCTTAGAGGAATGCGTGCTTCCTACGATATCGGCTGAAGATAGGGAGTCGTTAGAGGCAGATCTTTCGGATGATGAAATCAGAGCGGCCATAAGCCGTATAAAGTCGGGTCAGGCGATGGGGCCCAACGGTACCCCGGGGGAATTTCTTAAAGTGACAGCCACCCAAATGGTCCCACATTTCAATGCCATGTACCAAGAAAGTTGGGAAAAGGGTGCCCTTCCGCCAGATCAGAGGTGTGCAAGTATAGTTGTTATCCATAAAACGGGTAAGCCGGTGGAAGACTGTTGTTCCTATAGACGATCTCATTAATCAACGTGGAGGCAAAGGTCCTAGCGAAAGTACTTGCCACACGCCGGGGGATGGTGATATCTTCACTAGTGCATCCCGATCTGTCAGGTTTTATGCCGGGAAGAAATACAGCCCTTAATATCCGTCGTCTACATAACGTATTGGCCCGACAGGTGTTTCTGGAAGAGGCCCTATATTGTCCCTAGACGCCTCTATGGCCTCCGATTCAATTGAATGGTCCTACATGTTTGAGGTACTACTCAAAACAGATTTGAAGAACGGATGGTTTTTTGGATGTCAGAGAACGGGCGCACTGCCAGTATGGTAGCACTGTAGGACTAAGTGGAGTGTGGTGCAACTGGGTGAGTGGACAACCATATAACCACTCAACGGAGAAGCAAGCAAGCTATACTACTCCAAAGTAACAAGAGAAAACATACCCTATGCACACACTTAACAGGTAAATAACATTTTTTTGGATACGCTGTCCAGACGTAGGTATTCAATATCATACAGAGAAACAGTAATGTTATGCAAATTGATCTGAATAAATGAGTAGGTGTCAATAAAGAAGTCTTGGTCTCCTTGTTTTATTCAAACACAGCTTGTGGACAACCAGCCGACACGTGTTTCATCGCGTCTCGCGAATCTTCAGGGCTCCATTGGTTGTGTTTGGACTATACGGTCGCTCTTCCGGTGATATTTCCGACCCGGAAGGGCCCAAGACCATCCAATGTCTATTTGGAAGTACAGTACAATGGCTTGCAAGCGAAATGCGCTTGTTGTGGGTCGCCCGGGGGAAGGATATAGATGTCAGTCACTAGTATCTGTGATTCTGATATGTCTCAGTCTAAAGGGATTGCTCCGTAGTCTCGTCCGGACTTGGTGTCTTAAGGACGTCTCGTTTCTTTTCCTCTTCTCCCGGGTCTCAGTGTTCGAAGTGCGACTCAAAACAGGACCGGGCCTGAAATTCCTGAGGTGGGTACGACTGCTCTACACAGACATAGCTGGACAAGTGAGAGTAAACAACTTCATGTCTAGGCAGTTTTTTCTTTGTAGGGGCACTAGACAAGGTTGCCCTTTGTCCCTGCTATTATTTGCACTGATGTTGGAACCCCTGACGACTTGGGTGCGACAAGATGTCATGACCAGAGGGCTGAGATGGTCCCCGGATTGTGAGGACAGAATATTGTTATATGCTGACTACATAGTGCTATATATGGCGTATCCCTATAGATCCATTCGAGTGGTCTTAGACATCTTTTTCAATTTTGGAAAGTATTCGGGATATGCTATCAACTGGGAAAAGTCAGTACTGTATATGCTCCATGGACAGGTTCCCCGTCTTTCCAAAGATTGTGCCTTGATGATTGCGACTGATGATTTTAAATACCTAGGGGTCTTCGTTACACCAGATTCGGCTCTTTTCTACAAGAGCAATTTGGCGCCCTTGCTAGCGCGACTGCGAGCAGACGTCCAGCATTGAAGGTCCCTCCCCTTGTCATTGATTGGTCGGGCGGCACTCTTTAAGATGCTTGCCCTTCCTCGCTTTTTGTATATTCTACAAAATAGTCCAACTAAAGTTCCTGATACCTTTTTTTGTGGCAGTGGAGGGGGAGCTACGTACATTACTGTGGGATGGAAGGGCTCCCAGAATAGCGCTCCAAAAATTGACGAAAGGGTGGTACGACGGTGGAATAGCACTGCCCGATATTCGGTTGTACTATTGGGCTTCGCAACTGGTTACGGTAAATAGATGGAAGTATACCCTACCAGATGATCTGGCGTGTGCCTTGGACAGATATCAAATGGAAGGAGCAGGCTATCTCGGGGCACTTTACTCGTCCTCACAGAGCAAGAGGCTTGTAGGACCCACCCAGCATACGCTGCTAATATATGGAGACTGGCTAATTCCCGCCTGGGTTGGATGAATAAACTCACTCAGATGACACCGCTGTGGTCTGCACAAAAGCTCGGCATGCTCTGTCGTCATCCAGGGTTTGACAAATGGGACATGATTGATATCTCAACGGTAGGAGATATGATTAAGAAGGGTAAGATCCTTCGGTTTGAGGAGCTACAGAGTAGGTACCAGTTGGCTCCGAGCGAAGTCTTTCGATATTTACAAATCAGGCACGCCTTAATGATGGCGTTTCCTAGCTGTGAGGATATACCAGAATACTCTCCTTTAGAAGATCGTCTATTGGACGGACAGTTGCATACCAAGGCAATTTCTCTCACATATAGAAAACTCAGTAACAACATGCCAGATGCCTTTGGACAGCTCAGAGAGAAATGGGAAAGTGAACTAGGACCATTGGAAGAGGAAGATTGGAGGCAAGCATAGATGTCTCCGAGAGAGGCTGCCATCACACTTAGGTATCGCCTTATACAGCTCCGTATACTACACCGCTCATACTTGACTGGGATTACTCTGGCGAAGATAGGGTCTAGGTCAGATGATCTATGTTTTAAGGGATGTGGGCAGTCAGCTACCTTCTATCATATGCTTTGGGAAAGTCCTATAGTGCAAAACAGATGGGACAGGATTGTGACACATCTGCGGTCTGCTCTAGGTAAGACGGTCACGCTAACACCACGACTGGGTTTGCTAAACATATGGGAAGCTACGGACCTTACGGAGACAGAACAACAGTTTGCTACGTTAGGAATCACTTTATTTAAGAGAGAACTGGATAGGGGGTGGGGTAGTGCCAGGCCGCCAGGGGTTGCAATATGGAGCAAGGAATTGGATAAATGTATGGTGGCTGAGCAAGAAGTGTTTATCGCACGTGGGTGTTCAAAGAAATGCAATAAGAAATGGGCCAAATGGAATTTATACAGAGGTGAAATATGTGTGTCCCCATCGGTAGACTTAGAAATGCGAAGAGTTAGAGGGAGTGAGCAAGAAATTTAATGAATTCCTGTATTGAATATATTGGTCACTGCAAAGGTCACTATGATTGGTATTGTGGAATATCTATATCAATGTCAATGGTCTGTCACTATTGCAAAGTTAAAATAAAAATATTTAAAAAAAATCTACAAGCATTCCAATTAAAATAACGAACATTTTAAAAAATACATTTTATGACAAAAAAGGAAAATTAGCACAGCAAAAAATAGATGTAAGGTTTTTAACAAGTTACAAAAAATTCAACAAGTAAATGTATGTATAAATACATAACAAATTTGAAGATTAAAATACAAATTAGAGTACTCTAAATTTCATACCAAATCATCCTCCACCTCACTAGGAAATCTTGCTTCTCGGCTGTACATAAGATGGAAGGGGGAAACTTTTGTTGTGGTATGTGGCTTTGATCGTAAAGAGAACAATGCATGGTCCAAATATGGATCCCAGTTGTTCTGATGCTCATTCACGTACTTAGACAACGTGCTGTAAAATAGATTAACATATGGCATGACTGTTGTTGGCAGTACATTAATAACGTTTCGTTGCGATTACAATTGGACAGCAGCAACCGATGAGCGTCAAACCACATCAAACAAACTGTCAGATGAAATAACGCCATGAAAAGCAACCCCCCATTGAACTTACAAACTTATAAATAAGAAAGAGTAGGATTACCTTTTAATGCTAGCATTAGTACGCTCATCTAAACCATTTGTCTGTGGGTGATAGGCTGCCCTTACAGAACGTTCTATTTGTAAAAGCTTAGATAACTCTGAATTAACCTTTAAAAAAAGGTATCTAAGCAAAATAGGAAATATCATAGCATTATACAAATGTTCGGACAAGATCGGTCACTCACTTCATTCACAAACTCCCGACCCTGACCTGATAGAACCCTTTTTGGACTTCCATGGCGTAGATACATTTGCAACAGTCTTGAAGCAACCTCGGCTGCAGTATTTGATTTTAGAGGAAATGCCTCAACCCATTTGGAAAAATAGTCTGTTGCAGTCAGAATATATTTGTATCCTGTTGGATTTGTAGGTAAAGGTCCCATCAAATCCACTCCTACAAGTTCCATCCACCTGTTAATATACATAATAATGATGTTAAAAAAACTAAAAAAGGAAGTTCCCAAAACTTCATCCACCTGTTAATATACATAACTATGATGTTATGAAAAAGTAATGTTGCAATAAGATTGGGTCATTTCATACAAGTGTCACACATGTTTAATTATTGTATTACAATCCTACCTAATGAGCTGCAAGTAAATAAAGCTAGACATAACAAATCTAAAACATACTTTGTTTGGTTTTAATTCTGGGCAAATCTGGAGGGCTGGTTGTTCCTTTTGACAAACATCACACTCTTTGATCTACAAAAAAAAGATATCAAGATCTCTCAAGGACAATTTAAAGACATGTCTCCAAATAAACAAATTTAAAAAAAACATTTTCACTTTGTAACTCAACTGCAGACGGAGTACATGTAAAAAGCATTCCCTATGAACTAAAATCTCTTTGAAAACAGTGTATGTTTTACACACACAATGGCTACGGCAAGGAAACACTCAAGAATCACTCTAAATGAAAACAATTTCAAAACTTATGAATTATTCAACCTTAATAAGATTATAGGATAGGACAACAGACACATGATGAAAAGAATTTTAAGACATTTATATTGTGAGACAATTAAATGACATGAGTAAAAAAAATGGCCTACAAGACTATCACAATGGAAATTTCTATTTTATTAAAATAATTATTTGTAAAATCTAGAAATGTTGTAACTCACCCATTGTTCAATTTCAATTGACATATTTGGCCAATAAAATCGTGAGGAAATGCTTTTCTTAGTTTTGTTGATCCCAGTATGACCACCAATAAGAGACTAATGAAATTCAGTAAAAAAAATTCAGGCAGATTCAGTACCAATGACAACTTTAGTGTTCGTATCTTTACCAGTGTAGAACAAACACCCATCTATCAACAAAAAAAAAAAAACAGAAAGATTATAAAACAAAAGGTGTTTTTGGAAAATGTGCATGTCAAAATGGATTACATGATCTGAGAACATGCCTTTTTGCAACAAGCCTTAACACATTGCAATGATAAATCAATACTACCGTCAACTGTGAAGTTTTTTAGACAGTCTACGCAATACATGCTTCTGGACTTTACTGAAACCATCAGGATACACATTACGGCTTACATAATCCAGAAGCTCTTGTTACTTAGTGGCATCCATTTCTATTGAAAATGAAGATACACGGGAAAAAAGTGAAAGGAATAGCATTATAGATGTAAAGAACACATTTTACTTTCTCACATTCAATTACAAAGACATAAATAACTATAATGGTGTGTGAATACACAATTACTAAAACAACTATCACCCCGTCTTCACAGCTCAATACGCCAACAAACTTTAAGCGAGGGACAGAGAGTACAGTCCATAAAAAGGGACTGGTAAGGCTTGCCAAATGGATGCAGTTTGAAAACAAGGCAGTTTAACAAAAGGCGCTAAGGCACTGCAGTGGCATGCCTGACTTCTCTCTTTGGGGTTACTTGAGTGGGTGGCACAATTACTGCTGCAGGCCCACTAGTAGCATTTACATAAGCAGCCCTGGTATACATAGTACACTTCACTAGCAAGACTAACATATCAATCATGGACAAACAATTACCATTAAACTTTCAAAAGGGAGCAATTGCACTTAAACACTGATCATGAAGTGGTGACGTGTCCAAAACATCTATTTTGGCAAAAGCATGTCATAAAAAGATGTAGGTGAGAAGGAAAAATGGTTAGGGAACCTAAGCCAAATAACAGCCAAGTCCAACACCATCGTACCAAGGGTAGAAATCCAGCAACTGTGCAGCCAACAGACAGGATAAAAAACACTGGCATTAAATAGGCCAAACAGAGGGACAAACAGAAAAGAGTAAGGAAATTAAGAAAACCCAGAGGGCATAACCATGCAGGTGTCCCGGTAAGGCAGTACAAACAGTTTTCCTAGATTGACATACCACGTTTGAGCACAGGACTGGGGTCGCACAAATGCACAGAATTTTTGGGGTATTCAGACAAAACACTGTGGATGATCAGCCGCAAACACACTGGTGGTTCCCTCAACCATCGCCTCTCCCCGGCGCTGTAGAAAGAACTATGCTACTCTCAGGAGCCATAACTTTCGACGGACAACTAAATGTAAATAAATGTAGTATACTTGTAAAGCGCACAGCTGACCCATCTCGGGGTGTCCCGGCGCTGTATAACGCTGTGGAACCCTTCCTGGCTCTCCCTGTGAGATGCCCCTCCTGTGCACCCTCAAGGTGAAGCCATGCATGCCAGTGTTGTTGGGGCCATTGTGGAGATTAAGCAAGCTATTGCCCAGAGTTGCAGCGTGGGACCCATGATTAGAGTAGGTGCCGAGGCGAGAATTATCGAGTCCGCGGACATTGAGCCCAAGACCCTGCCGCGTCGAGACTTGAACCCTGGTCCTGGGCCTGATCTCTGCTTCAGGGTCTGTCGCTTCTAACCAGTGAGCCACACTTCTCCACTAGACCACATAAAAAAACAATAGTATAGGCCACGTGACGCAGCAATAAATATTAAAAGTCACGGGAGGATTAAGAGGGAGCAATTACGATGAAGCACAGAGCATGTGGTGCACCACAAAAATGCGACACAGAAATTCATGCATGCACAATTTATAAGAATAGAGGCCTGGGAGGGCCACATGATGCAGCAAGAAATATTACCATCATGCACGCACAATTTATAAGATTAGAGGCCTGGGAGGGCCACGTGACACAGCAAGAAATATTACCATCATGCACGCACGATCTATAAGTATAGAGGCCTAGGAGGGCCACGTGAACCAGCAATAAATATTAAAAGTCACGAGAGGATTAAGAGGGAGCACATACAATGAAGCATAAATCACGTGGCGCACCACAAAAATGTGACACAGAAATTCATGCACGCACAATTTATAAGAATAGAGCCCTGGGAGGGCCACGTGACGCAGCAATAAATATTAAAAGTCAAGGGAGGATTAAGAGGGAGCACATACACTGAAGCACAAAGCACGTGGCGCACCTTAAAATGCAACACAAATTCATGCACGCACAATTTATAAGAATTGAGGCCTGGGAGGGCCACGTGACGCAGCAAGAAATATTACCATTATGCACGCACAATTTATAAGAAAAGAGACCTGGGAGGGCCACGTGACGCAGCACAAAAACATAGTTACAGTATAGCCAATAACAAAAACAATACAAATTTCGCACCTTTCAAGGAAAGGAAAAAGATGAACTCGAATGAGGCATGCACACCATGACCTGGACGAATGAGGTATGCACTCAATGAACTCAAAGAATGAGGTATGCGCTCGATGAAGACGACGATTTAATATCAGCACTATCCGCAGGACTGTCACTGCTGAATAGAAGAAGTTCTAGAAGGATGCAAGGTTACTTATAGCTTTAGTTGTACAAGGATGGGAGATTACTTCTAACTTTGGATGACAGTCATTGGTTAAGCAATACGTACAAGGGTTTCAGAGCTGTGATTGGTCAAGCAGGATGTCAGATTGATGGACGGCCTTTTCTAAAAAAACATGCATGCGCACAGTGAGTGCGAACCGTTGGGGTACACACCCAGATGGGGGGCGGATATTGCGCCTGAGCATACAACATCCAATTAACACGCAGGCGCAATGCATGCGCAAAGCGTAGGGGGTACACAGCTAGATAGGGTACACAGCTAGATAGAACACCGGCTTCAACCAGGAATAACAGCCAGCGAGGAGTGGCGGTGGCACAAAAGTTTTAGCGCCGGGAGCAGCATCGGGTCACCTGGAATCTGCAGGAACCGGCAGTCACCAGCCAGCGCGGAGCAGCGGTGAGGCGGCATCACAAAGGTCTCAGCACCTAGCAGGAACAGCGCTGGGGACGTCCTACCCATAGGCAAGGGCTAGAGCGGCGTCAGATCTAGAGCTTTCCCACAGTACGAGTGGTGTTTCGGACCGGCAGGCACAACCCCTTGCAACCCTACACTGCTAAGCAAGGAGAGGCTTGCAGTCAAAACAGCAGCCCCATCAAGATCAGGCGGCAGAGGGGCCAAGAGAAGGACCACAGCACCCAACTACAGCCCCAAAGCAAAGGAGGGAAGGCCCCGCCCCAAAAAGCGGAAGCAGGGGCAGGATCTTGGCAACCATGCCACCGGAGGCGGTGAGCAACTCAAGCGACAAAGAGGGCAGCAGCAGTGAAAAGGGGTTTGTGGCCAACACAGCAGCCCCTTGAGGAGCACACAGCTAACTGAGATCCACAAAGGATAGCGGACCTGGTGAGCATGACACGCTATGCGAATGGGGCGGGCGGCACAAAAAAGGGTAGGGTCTACATGGACCAAGTGGAGGGAGGCCCGACAAATCACAAACTATGGCACCCAATTAGGGGTAGGCAACAATGCTACACACAGGCCATGTCCCCTTCAGCCCCGCTGGCCAGCTAACCCAAGGAGGGGGCCAACAGGATTTCCATGGGGAAGCGTGAAGTCCAATGTAGCCGCCTCCGGCATGGTTGGCTTGGTGGCAGTGGCCATGCCCAAAAGCCCCATATGAGGACCAACCCGAAACAAGCGCAGGGTGCAACAGGGAGGGCAGGGGCCTAGACAGCAGAGGGGACAGAAGGATTTAGAAGTCTGGCAGGACAACCCGCAGGGAAGGAAGAGTAGAGAGAACGCAGACCAAGGGGGGGCCACGCACAACATACAGAGGGACATTGCAGCACCAGAGGCTGACCAGCCGGCAAGGTCGGGGCAGAACCCAGGGGGGAAGCCAGCAAGCGAGTACTTATGCCCCTCCCTGGGAAACCCGCCGACCACCACCAAATTTCTGGGGCTGGCAAACCTGATTCCGTTCGTAGTGAAGGAGAGAACTTGGTGAAAGGAGTTTATAAATACATTTTCTTTGCTAGAGGTGCACAAAGCAGGACTGGACCTCTCAGTACTGGACAAAAAGGATGAGGACAGAAGGGATAGATGCAAACCCCAGGTAGAAAAAACCATAGAGATCTGGCTAAGGGCTTTCAGGGCTCTGGTATGCGTGTTCATAGAAAAGTTCCCACATAGTGCAGCAGCACTAATCTATTCTACTATTATAAAGAGAGAACTTGCACCTTTAGGCAAGGTAAACTCTGGAACCACAGCGCCAATCTACACACCCGATACACCGTTGAAATCGGCAGGGTGTGTAGATGGTCATAGGCTTTAAATTTTTTTAAAATAAACGTTATATAAAAAGTTACATTTTTACAAAAAGTAGTTCCCCCAAAGTAGCGCCGGCCACGACTGTGCGTCATCACGTCAGGAGCAGGGGAGGAGCAGCATCCCAGGAGCGGCGGACATGGCGCGCAGGGGAGGAGCGGTGAAGTGAGGCCAGCGGCGGAGCGGAGAGGCGGATATGGCGCGGGGAGGAGCGGCGGCGGACAGGTGGTGAGTGGCAGAGAGGCGGAGCCGAGAAATATGGACCGGCGGTGTGAGCAGCAGAGGCAAGGTAAGAATCCAGGGCAGCCAGGGTCGGGGCGGGCGGGCGGGGTGGAGTGGGCGTGGGTTGCCACTGCTTACCCCCATAAGGACTGGAAGACTGATTTCATTACTGAGTAAATACCCTAAGAAGGCAGACAGACAGCAATTGGAGGAAGGATTCATGGCAGGGTTCCCCATCCCGTACAAAGGACCGGTGGCTCCTCGGCTTAGCCGCAACTTAAAATCGGTCCGGGACAAACCAGAGACAGCTTAACACAAGGTGGACAATGAGGTCGAACTAGGTAGAGTGTTTGGCCCATTCACATCCTCCCCACTACCAAACCTTATAGTCTCACCATTAGGTGGGGACCTAAAAAGGAGGTAGGGAAATACCGACTCATACACCACCTGTCCAACGGCACAGGGAGTCCATCAATGACTGGTTGGAGCAAGGTAGCTGCTCAGTAGGTTATGCCTCCCTGGACCATGTGGTTGAGCTCATTAAACAGGCAGGGGAGGGGGCACTGTTGACAAAAACCGATATTGAGTCAGCGTTTCGCCTGTTACCAGTGAATCTTGACAGTCACCACCTCCTAGGTTTCCAATTGGTCGGAAAATGTAACTATGATGAATGCTTACCCATGGGCTGTTTAATATCCTGTGCTTATTTTGAATCTTTTAGCAGTTTCCTTGAATAGGGAACTTGATACGCGCCACAGCGAGGAGGGGCGGGTTCACTGCTTGGATTATTTTGTGTTCATTGTGCAATCAGGGACCGAGGAGTGTGCAAACCTCCTGCGCCATTTCGTGGCACTGACTGAAGAATTAGGAATTCCACAAGTGCAGGACAAGACTGAGGGCCCGGCCACCAAGCTATTAATCCTCGGGATAGAACTAGACTCAGTGGCTGGGACATGCAAACTACCAACAGAATAGGTTGCTAAGCTGTGCTAGATCATACGCGGGCTACAGCAGCAGAAAAAGGCAACACTAGGCGAGATACAGCAGCTGCTGGGGAAACTGAACTTTGCCACCAGAGTAATTCCTGTGTGCACCCCTTGGCTGGGGCGCCCCTTTGCTAGGCGCCTGGCCTGGGTGACTAAGGGTTTGTCACAAAAACATCACAGGTTGCGCCTTACACAGGAGGTAAAGGAGGACCTGGGGCAATGAGAGACTTTTTGCCCGAGTTTAATGGCACCCTGATGTGGCGGGAACCATGGTGCAGGCGCATCAGCTAGAGCTCTACACGGATGCAGCAGGTAGCCACGGCTTTGGGGGCATCCTGAGGTCGGCATGGGCAGCAGCAGAATGGCCAACCAGCTGGCACCAGAGTGGGATTACAGGCAACATCACCTTGTTATTTTTTCCGATTACAGTGGCCTTTACCATATGGGGCCACAAATTGGCCAATAGACAGATAATCCTGTGGTCCGACAACCACACGGTAATACAGGCAAGGCAATCAACTTGGGAACAGCAAAGTGACCTGCAGTGGTTAAACTAGTGCGTAGGCTAGTTGAGTGCCAGCTGACCGCAAACATAGCAATCAGGGCAAGGCACATTGTGGGTTTAGATAACTTAATAGCTGATTCCATTTCTCGTTTTCAGTGGAGCAGGTTCAAGGAGCTCGAACCGAAGGCTGACCATACTATGAGACTGGTGCAAGAGGAGCTACGGGAGGTGGTGGACCCGGATTAATTACATTACTGGACAACACGCTTGCCCCCAAGGCGGTGAACCGCTATCATAAGTGCTGGGCGACCTTTATTGATATATCCGGCACGGTGGGGCACAGAATATAGGACAAGAGGAAGTGACAGCATTCATAGAATGGGCTTTCTGAAGCGGGAAGATCAAATAATGGGCACAAGCACACTTGAGCACAGTTGTCTATTACACCAAGCAGGGCCGTTTCTGCCATTAGGCAGGACTAGGCAGCTGCCTAGGGCGGCAAAAGGTGGGGGGCGGCAAAAAACATGCAGGCAGCAGCAGCACCACGAGCCAGCAGTGCATCACGAGCCTCGGAGCCTGCAAACTGTACATCCGATTCCAGGGTCTGTTCTGCTAGAGCGGACTTGCGTGTGGATGTGACCACAGGTGAGTAAGTAGTTAGAACATCATCATTCAGGCCTGCTGCGTGTGACTGCGAACATTTGTAATGAGTCCTTGTAATTTTAACAGAGGCCTGTGAATGAGTCTATGAACTCATCTCGGTCCTCACGGCCCCAGAGATGGGCGCACAACTTGAGGGATATGGATGTTGACGTGGGTTTCATTTGTTTGTTGCAGCAGCAGACCCTAACCCTGCTTACACTTTTTAAAACAAAAGCCAGGAATGGAAACATGGACGCAATAAGGCGAAGCTGCTCCTAGCTAGCACTAAAGACGTGCGTGGAGGCATCCGAAAAAAATAAAAAGAAGATAGCGAGCCTCTGAGCCACAAGCTTTGGCAAAGCCAATAGAACTGATGTTAATGTGCAAATTATTTAAACAGTATGTGTGCAAAATATTTAAACTGTATGTGTGAGTGCCTGTGCTTCATGCAATGCCAGACCTATTCGTTTAGCCAATGCTATTATATTTCAGATTCCGGGGCTGTTTGGATAGAAGTTTTTGAAAATATGTGTGTGTATGACTCACGCACATTTCCTGACAAAAAAGAGCAAAGAAGCCTGATGCACAGAAAAAAATAACGATTTTCTTTCTGTATGCAAGGCACACATAAAATGAAGAACATAATGTGCAAGAATTCCCTGTGCTTTTGAGATGTACAATAATCCGTCCTGCATTGCAATGAAAGCAGGAGTGGTACATTAAACATCCAGTAGCAAGAGGTGGGAGAGGGAAATTCTCCTCCGGGCTACTCTGTGGATATTTTGTAGACTTGGCTACAATAGGTCTTTCCGAAGCTGCTGCGTTTAGCCAGGCCTAATAAATAAAATAAGGTAGACATGGAGATATTGAACCAATAGGGCTTAGAGAGTAGTGATTGGTGCAAAGGGTGGGCATAACTGTGTCCCTAGTGATCTCACATTATTCGACCTACTACCAGAGCTGGGAAGGGTTCGCTCTGTCTGGTTCATCTACAATAATGCTGAGAGAGGAAATGCATGTAGTAGCGTCTGTTGCCTATACAGTATTCTCCAGGTACATGGAATAATTCCTCTAGCCTGGATGACGGGGGCAATAGAGTTCGTAGTAAAAGGGAGGGGGCGGCATTTTTCAATTCTCGCCTAGGGTGGCCAAACACCTAGAAACGGCCCTGACACCAAGCTAACAACAGGGGGGTATACCACGGGGTCTTTCTGCTGCAAAATAGCCATGAAAGGCTGGGGGAGAATATAACCCACGGTGCTTGACAAAAGGAGACCGTTTGACTTTGTTATCCTGAAAAAGCCAATGAGCGCTAGGTGTGCAACGGAGACTAAAGCTCTTTTAGGCAGCATTCGCGCTGGCCTTTTTCAGTGTTTACAGGATAAGCCCTGGCGAAAAGGAACCTGGGGACGGCGTGCATACGCAAAACAGATGTAAGCTTGGGACCGGGCCGGGTACATGGTAATTCACTCATGCCGCTCAAAAACGTATCAGGCAGGCAAAGGGAAATACATCAGGATTGAAAATATCAAAGATAAATCCTGCTGCCCGGTATGCCTCACCCAAGATGATGTGCTTCAAGTAGGACCGGCTGGGGGGCCATAGTTTACACATGAGGATGGGCCATGCCTAAGTAGGTTTCAGTTTATGCAGTGCTTTAAATGGAAAAAAATAAGTGCAGGTGCTCATTCAAATGAGATTGAGGTGTGGAAAGTAGGCGGGGCTTGGGGCGGGGCTACAAGAAGATATAATCATATATAATAACTACTGTACCAGTTGCAGCACATATCAAATCACATGAGAAATCATTTACATCAGCAAAACAGATTAACTCATCACACAAAATGAAAGCCAAACAGGATGATATATTAACATTTCCTTGATTTAGAATATTTGCTGCTTCTTAATGCTATTCTGTTATTTGTTGTTGTTTGGCACAACACAATAACTTCTCAAGTGTGCACGCACACACACACACACACACACTCCCCTTAAAATATCTCCTGAGCATGTTCTAATTCTCTCCCTCTTTCTCTCACAGAAGATTAGGCACACACAAGCAGGCAAGCACACAGCCATATGCAAGCACTCACACAAAGTCTCGTGTGGGATTAAAGCCATTTTAAACTCCTTACTTCCCATGGCTTTTTTAATAGTCGCTGTCAGCCTGCTGCCGTGTTTGCACAAATCCACACAATAGTGTGAATGTGATTAACAGCACAGAGCCTAAATGGGGCCTCAACTGTCAAACACAGTGTGATGGTGAAAACAAGGGTATCATGCAAAAAAGCCCATGCTGAATAGTTCAGCCGCAGCTCAGTAATACAGTGGGCCTGGGCTGTCAGATAGGTTCCAACGCTGACAGCTCACCAGCACTTGCAGCCAATCCACCTACCTTTCATGCGTACTGGTACTCTCCTCACCTCACTTCTTTACATTTCTTCCTCCCCATTCCTTCTATGTTCACCTTGTCTTTCCCCCCAACCAAATAGATCACCTGTTGTCACAGGAGTTCATTGCTGGAGCGCTGCAGGTTCCCTGCTATTTATTGCCTTAAGGGCAAGGCTACCTTCACACCCATAAACCCGTTGCACCGGTCAGTAGCTGTCATCATGTAAAGGGAAGTAGCTCCTGTGCTGAATAAAAACATGAAAAGAAAACCGACCGAGGTGGAAGACTGTCTTGCGCTGCCACTCACTTTACTAAGGCCAGTGCGATACCCTAAATAGGACTGGATTAGTGACAGGAGGCCCCACTCATTTCACGCACCTGAGGGAAGGGTTGGGGTAAGGGGTTAAAGCACTTTCATCCGAATGGTTGCTGCGCACGTGATTGACAGTGCAGGTCTGTCTAGAGACCCTGTCCTGTTAATCAGAGTGTGACAAGAGCCCACTCAAACCCCTGCAGTTTGAGAACAATGAAATGGGCGCTGCTGGAATCTTCAGCAGCAACTCTGCGAAAGGGCGTCTACTTCACGGCTCATTAACAAGCTGCAGGGAAGCTCTGCCCTGGAGGAGATGCCTAAACTGAGCCTGCCGTCGATCAGGGTACCGGTACTCTCCCTGTGCTACAGAGAAGTGCCGGTACTGACGGCCCAAAAAATCGGAAGTGCCGGTACTCAGTACCGGTGAGTACCGGCCCATTTAAAGCACTGATTATGTCAGTAATGCAGAAGTTCCTTGAAAGGGCAGGCTTTACGCCAGAGGAATTCGGATCGCACTCCTTCCGCATAGGGGCGGCAACCACTGCTGCAAACCTCGGGTTTAGTGCAGAGAAAATCGAGGCAGCAGGGCGCTGGGCATCAAGCACCTTCAAGCGTTACGTACGCCCTGCATTTTGCTGAGCTCTGGTCTTTTTCCACCCCATCATCTAGGTCAGCAGGCGGGTCATAAGAAAGTATGGATCGTGGGGCACTCTTATATAACTCGGGCGCAACAGTGGGCAGTGGCTTGGGGTGCATTGAAAGGGATCTGGCCCCATGATACGGATGTGACCTGGCAGGGATAATCAGGGATGCAATTGGGATTAAATTGGGATCAATTGCTATATGCAGTGTGAAAGGCACTTCGGCAGGGTGGAGCCATGATTGGGGGGGGGGGGCAATGATTTAGCAGCCTTAGGGAAGAGAAGACTTCTGGCAAAGATGATGACAGGCCTTGCAGCGCTAGCTAAGTTAATCCGGCCAGCAGAAGTAATATGGTCTGAGATAATAGTATGCAGGGCTTGGAGGGGGGCCATAAACCATGGCAAGGTTAAGAAATCCAGACGCAAATTGGCAAAGATATGTAGGGCTAATAGCCGAGGCTTTGTAAGGCACAGTTGGATTATCTAAAGTCTCCGGGGTATCACTTAGAGGATGGGGTGCACCTGACAGGGGTAGGAATGGACATGTTCTTACTTAACGTAGTTGGGATCCTGGAACAGCTGGGTTTCTCGTGAGTGAGGGCAAAGGGAGGTGGCAGAAGGGAGAGCTGCCTCCAAACGTCAAACCGTAGGCAGTGAGGCAGATAAAACCCAGACAAAGATCTAAAAGGGGAAACTACTAGAGGTAGATGAGCTGCTCACACAGTGTCTTTGGGATGCCTCACGGCAGGGACACAGAGTGAGCGAATGACAGCACTCAGCCATAGACAGAGTAGATGAGATTCTTGCACAGGGTCCTTGGGATGCCACACGGCAGGAGCACTTGGTTGCAGGCGAGTGCCCAGCAAGGGCCCAGAGCAAGCGGAACAGCACTTGCAGTCCGGGCCGGTCCTAACGGGCGCCCACAAACTCAGTAGCAAGAGAAGCCTGGAACCGCACCACACAGCGGCTTGCTTGAAAGGGGCACCTCGAGCTAAGAACATGCTGTCATAGAAGGACTAACGCCAAACTTGGAGTATAATGCACGATATAAAGTGCCATGGATGTTTATGAATGACCAACCAAAAGTTGCGAGATGTATAAACCATGTTTAATAAACTGCAACCTTTCTAAGCATCATACCATGTTGTCACTGGAATGATTAATGGGGAAAGGGACGCAGTTGGGCTGGGCCCTGAGAAGGGGGTGACTAGCCCTTGGGAGGGTTGAAGCACAGGCTGGAGAGCCGAAACTGGACCCGATAGGGGATCTTGACAAACGCCTCCCGGAGGGGGGAACCCCCGCAAGCCCAAGAAAAGGAGGCAATCGGATTGGACGCCCCCAAGCTAGCCGCTAGCCGCCCAATCTGGGTGAGAAGGGGCAAGCGGCTAGGGGGTTTCAAAAGGGGGCATAGGTCCCCTCACAGTTACTGAACCCCTCAATTGTTTTGTAATCCCACCAACCCGCACTAAAAGGAAATGGGCTTCACAGCAGCAAGGTCAAAGCAAAAAAGGGGGAATGGGGCAGATGAAACCCAGAAAAAGATCCAAAAGGGCAACTACTAGTGGTAGATGAGCTGCTCCCACAGTGTCCTTGGTATGCGTCATGGCAGGAATACAGAGTGAGCGAATGACAGCACTCAGTCATAGACAGAGTAGATGAGATGCTCGCACAGGGTCCTTGGGATGCCACACGGCAGGGGCACTGATGAGCAGGCAAGTGCCCAGCAAGGGTCCAGGGAAAGCGGAACAGCACTTGCAGCCCGGGCCGGTCCTAACGGGCGCCCACAAACTCGGTAGCAAGAGAAGCCTGGAACCGCACAACACAGAGGCCTTGCTTGAAAGGGGCACCTCGAGCTAAGACAGTGCTGTCATAGAAGGACTAACACCAAACTTAGAGAATAATGCACGACATAAAGTGACATGGATGTTTATGAATGAGCAACCAAAAGTTGTGAGAGGTATAAACAATGTTTAATAAACTGTGACCTTTCTACGCACCATACCATGTTGTCACTGGAATGATTGATGGGGAAAGGGACGCAGTCGGGCAGGGCCCTAGAAGGGGGGGGGCTCACCCTTGGAAGGGGTTTGTCCTGGTTCCCTGAGCGCTCACAGACACGCAGGCTCTGCTCCAGGACTCTGCCTCCAGCCTCGCAGGAACAGCTCCACAAACAGCTTCCAGCACCTGCTCTCACTGGCTGAATCCAGTCCACATGCACCTATCCCAAAGTCACTCCAGCTCCCCCCTCAAGTGTCTGCGCACATGTACTGCAGCAAAGAGAACTTGATGGAGCAGCTGGGTTGCCATCACCAGACTGTACATGTGCCAAAAGGTCCATTCATGTATGCACAGAAGAGCACCATACTTGCCCACCAGATACATCAGCATAGCAGAGCTTAGACTCCACCCTCTGCCGCCGTCACCCACTGTGATGGAGGGACGCAGCTCTTCGGCAGACTGCCCCAGTCAAAACAATATAAGTCTCATTCATTGTCAGGGGAGAGGCAGGAAAGAGATCTCAACAGCCTTGCCGTTTGTTTACTACAACACATACCACCCAACACCGCACTTCATATGCTGCTGCATCAATATGTTTAGATACAGTAGCTTCTCTAGGAGAAGGGAAACCACAGCACATCATGCTGCACTGTGCCAACCTTGCTACTGATGGCAGTGGCACACGTGCTATGATGTGCTGCTTCTCAGTGGTGACCAGCACTGCCGTTTTCTATTTGCCATGCTCTTGCAGAGAATGGCTGGTTTCTTCTGGGCCAGCCCGCAACAATGCACCTCCATTGCAAGTCACCAGGTAAGATGGGATGTCATTGCAATCAAGAGTTATTGGGCTCCAATTGTGACAATTGGTGTTTTTCACCTCTGGCGTCCTGCGACCACCTCAGCACTGGACTCAAACTGAGCACCTAGTACACACCTGTAGCACATGGCCATATTATGGTAGCGGGGAAGAGGAGAACAGGGCTTACTTAGGGATATGATGTGGGCTACAAACTCAGAACTCCGCAAAGCACATTAAAGGAGATGGTGTAGGTTTAGAAACACTGACATTCACTAAACATATTAAGTCACACACAACTAAATAGAGAGCATAAAATTACAAAATAAAAACCAGAACTCTAGACTCTCCAAAACAACAGACCAGTGTAGGAAGTGTTAAACAAATCAAAGCTCCTACCTGTGGTGTTTGTCATGGAGTTCACAATGTAAAAAACAATCCTGTTGTATTTGTCCAAGAAGTTACAGTATTAAACCTTTCCTATTGCATCTGTCAGAGTCCACAACGAAAAACCCTTTCGTTTTTATTTGTCCAAGAGTTCACAAATAAAAATTCCTTCTGGTAGTATTTGTCACAGGCACTGTGCTATCCCCTTTACACTGTGTTTGCATTAACAATGCCTCTACCAATTATGAGCAATGGAGCTCCTTCGTAGGTGGGCTAATAATTGCTGCCCCAGCCCCATCACATGCCTATAAAGAAGATCTACAACGGAACAGTCAAAGCTACTCTCTATAATTCATTTTAATTCTTTTTGTGATTACATCTAATGAGGCAAATGACTAAAGCTGTTCCTAGACAGACTTAAAAAAGTGATTGTGAACTGTGTGGGGACGAAATCTGTGCCGCAACCTGCCGCTAGCCACTGCCACATCGCTGGGGGGACTACCAGCCCCAGGCTCCATTGCTCCCTGGAGGGAGGAGTCACCGCGCTCATAAGTGCTTGAAGCTTCCCGCGGGCGGGACGCGCGCGGGCTGCACCCGGGCCATGGACGGGCCCGTCTGTGCCCGTCAGGGACTGACGGAGGCTGGGCCAGGGCATTGACATCTGCACTCAGGACTAATTGCCATTGATGGACCATTGTTGAACTGAAATTGAGCTGACTCTGCAAGGTATTGTGTCCCAATTCGTACAAGAGGCTAAAAGACACTGGGTTGTCTAAAACATTCATTATTGTTTGAATTTGACTTGTTATGTCCCATAGCATTGTTTATTGAAGGTATCACTGGAATATTGTCTTGGCTACTACTATTTTGTGCGGTGGGGCTATATTAAACATGACCAAACCAAAGGTCGGTCAAGGGGTAGTAGGTACATTGGATGCCTTTTTATTAAGAGCTGAATCTGCGCTCATACATGAAATTGAGCTAACTGAGCGCAGACTGTCCCTAGATTCTCAACTATTACTGAGTCGCAATACCCTCAGTACTTTAAGCTCATATACAAGCCTGCCTGATGGAGTATTACGAACAAGCAGGTCGCCCTCACCATGTGCTGAGTTTGTTAACGCTTCGGAGAAAACTGACTCTCAAGTAACTTTAGCCAAGTCAACTGTAATCATTAAGGCTCAGAAATCTAAAACAAAAGATGTATGTAGTTCCGCACCGCCGCCCAAAAAAACCGAAAGGACAGGTAGAAACTAAGATACACAAACAAAGTCATCTTATACCTAAATCTTTAGGGAGTAGGAGCAATCAAGCGGACAGGGAGCCCACATCTCAGGTAAATCAAGCTATAGTCCCTGTAGAGACGGTCCCTAAGCCGACCCTGAGTTATAACATGGAGGAGGGTTTTTGGGTTAAACTGGAAACTGTAATTACAGCTCATCTTAATCCTATTTTTTTTTTAAACTGACTGCCATTGAGAGCAGGCTATCATGTTTAGAGAACAAATTACCCAGCGTTTCCACACTGTCTGTAGATCACAGAGTTAGGCCAAACAAGATCGTGAAAGGAGCAAATGGTGGGAGTGTTTATAACTTGGAATCCTCTAGTAAAACCATGATACGAGAGGGGTCCCATCAAGGGAACCCTGGAAAACAACTGTCCACAAATTATTGTTCCTCCAACATTGACAAGAGGTTTTGCGCAAGGTGACTGTCGGCCTATAAATCTTCAAAATACTAATCAAGCGAATAGGGTGTGTAATACTCCTGATGAAAGGTCCCAAAGCCTAGGCCCCTTTGTAGCTCACCACCCACGCTATCCGCACACTTGTAGTTCAAATTTACATTTGCCCCCACAAACAACACCGTACATTGTTGTCTTAGCTAATGTTCCTCCATTGCTGCCTGGTGATAGAGAAGACTGGTCATCTTTGAGGAACAAATCTCTACACTTTGTAACTGAAAAAACAGGTATAAACAATAATCTCCTGTTTTCTGAACTTAGGATGGCACTTTGAGTTAGGCGGGTAGGGCCAACTAATAAGTCATTGGAGGGGGACTGCATTGTACTGACCTTTAGGCCACCAGGCCTGGTAAGATGTATATTAGATAGGATGGCTGATCAACCTATAGATGAATCAAGGATTTCTATACCACCATTGGGTATCTTCTACCGACCACCCAGACCGCAATCTCACTTAGGTGAAAAAGAGTGCCAATTAAGGACAAAACAATACCCACAGTCTCAGCCATGGTATCATGAAAACCGCTTCGAACCATTAAGCGGTCTCACAGATATAGACTGACTAAAGCCTCCCTTCACCTCTGCACCCAAAGAAGTCATGTGCGGCGCCCCACAAGGATCATCCCTCAGCCTCACCCTGTTCAACATGTACAGGACCCCCCTCGTAGACGTCATCAGATCCCACGGACTCAACATAATCTCCTACACAGATGACACTCAACTGATCCTCTCAATCACTGAGGACCCCTCCAATGCCAAAATCAACCTCTGCAACGCCATGAGCAATGTAGCCAAATGGATGAGAAGCAACTGCCTCCAACTCAACTCTGACACATCTGAAGTACTAATCTTCAGGAAGAACACTTCCACACAGGACCACAGCTGTTGGCCTGCCAAACTCGGACCTACACCTATTCCGACAGACCACGCACACAACCTCAGAATAATCCTCAACAGACCACTGACCATGATACGACAAATCAATGCAGTTGCCTCCCCCTACCTCCACACACTTCCCATGCTTTGCAGAATCTTCAGATGGATAACACCCAACACTCAAACGACCGTCACTCAGGCATGCGTCACCAGCCCCCTCGACTATGGCAACGGCGGCATTTCCACCCAGCTCCTCAGAAGACTCCAGACCATACAGGACGCTGCAGTCCGACTCATCTTGGGCCTCCCAAACAAACCCACATCGGCCCCAACCTGACAGACCTCCACTGGCTCCCTATCCAGAAAAGAGGTCAGTTCAAGATCCTCACGCACGCCCCCAAAGCCTTCCGCCACCTAGGACCTGCTTACATCAACCATTGACTTAACTTCCACCAACCTTCTAGACACCTGTGCTCTTCTTCACTCGCCCTTGCACACACTTCCCACATCTGTCACAGCAGTGGCCGCTCCTTCTCCTACATCGCTGCTAAGGCCTAGAACAACCTCCAGCTCCCTTGCTGCCATATTTCAGAAAGAGCCTGAAGACCTAGCTCTTCGACGGTGAACAGCGCCCAGATACCACTAGGGGTGACAGTGTTGCGCTTTACAAATGCTTTTTTTAGTGTGATACAACTTTATGCCAAATGTAATTTTTTTTCCACACATGGGGAGATTATCTGATTTGCTCAGGATCACAGGGTTGTTGTGCTGTGACCTAACAAGCATTGAGAAAGCAAATAGGTACATTGGTACATTGGTTTAGCCCTTGCCTTCTGTTCATGCTGTACACCATGGGCTTTGCCGACTCTGGCAATGATTTGTAGCCATGCTCTCCAGCAGCATAGCTAAAAAATGATAAGAAAAAAGGTCTATTAGTCATCCAACACTAATTCATTTTGAAGAAAGAAGAAAAAAATCTTATTAGCCCTGCTGTTAAATTTTCCCATGGAAAACTGCTTAGGGAAATGGGATTCCCCTGTGAGCAGGAAGGAGCTGAGAAGGCTTAACTTTTCTGTGGAAAGTTTTGTGAAGATAAGTCAAATGACGCCAAAGCTATTGGCAAACAAAAAAATCCAATCCCTACACAGTGGTGACCGCCACACTGACAGACATAGACACACAAACATCCCTAGTGAGGAAACAATCAGCCTGTTTTCATTGTACAGAAGACACAGCTGGTCACTGGAATAACCTGTGGTCAGAGGGAGAGGTTGGAGGCCTTGATCACTTTCAAGTTATTCCTGAAGCCTTGAGAAGGAAGGGTCGTAATTAAAGTGTGATCCGCAGGTAAGTATCTTTATCTTGGAGGAGTTGAGCTGCAGGTTTTTCTGCAGCATCAAGTGGTGGACTGCTTGAAGGAATTGTTTAATGGCATATGTCTCCACGTAAGAAAACTTTTATCACTTTAAAATGATTTGGGTAACACGTTTTTCTTACCGACATGCCTTAAATTAAGCTACCTATTTGTAATGGGTCCGAATGAATGGGCAGGACTACAGGGCGACTTAGTGAGGGCTTTATTTTATGGAGCACCCATCTCCTTCGTGAAGCCAGTATCCAGATATGAAAGAACACAATAAAGTCTTCTTCTTGGCTCCTGGTCCTCAGGCGCTTCCCTTGGCGACCTCCGGGCATCCTCCCGCCGATGTTCCTGGGACAGGATCGGGACTGGCGCGTAGGTGTTCTCAGGAACTCAAAGGAAAGGAAAAGAGTGGGTGAGTGTTCGTGAATATTTGTGCGGTAGGGTAGGGAAGTGAAGGAGCAACCCCAATGAAGTGACACACTTGTAGGCTGAGGAGTGATAGTACAAGGGTGGGGAATAAACCGACACAAAGGACCTGTAGGGAGCTGGCACTTTTAACCATCAGGTCTCAACCATCTCCCTACCCAGCCCACAAACCACTCTCGTACCTGTGTTAGCCACGCTCCTCCTGGAGTGTGGCTGGGCGAAGCGTGTTCCCGGTAGCCTCCTGGCTCTCCCGACGTCTTCACACACTCCGTGGCCTCTCCTCTACCTGATGTTATTCCCGTCACTTTCCGTTCTCCTTCTCGCTCCACGTTCTCCATCTCTCCTCGTACTTCTTGCTCCTCTCATCCTCCAGAGAGAGAATACAGCCTCTTCCGGATCCCGTCACCTCTTGTTAGTCCTCTGGCCGTGACTGTTGTGTTGTGCGGGGCTGCACAACAAGGGTGTCAGCAGTGGTCGAAGTGGGGAAAGAAAAGTAGGGGAACTGTGGGCGGAGAATCAGGGGGCGGGAATAACCGAAGATTGAATCAGTGGGCGGAGTCAGGGGCGTGGCTAGAAATAGCAAAACATACCAATTTTTTGCACGTTTAGCATTTCACTGACCAGTTACAGCTTAGAACGTTATTTAATTAAAACAATGGATAAACATGTTTGAGGTTTAATTCAGGAAAAAGCAAACAGTCATAGGGAATACAGGTTTATGTAAAGCGTGTGAAATATAAGCAGGAACAACATGTTACCTTAATGCTTTCACTCTCATTGTTCAGAAATCCATGATTATTTTTTGTCTCAAACATTGAGGTCATGAATACAGGGCTCCTCCTGTACACATGTGTTAAGCAGGGCTCAGAAGAGAAAGGGACTCTTCAGGAGAATCCAGACTCACGGAAACCAACAAAGGCTCCTTCATATTCATGTCGCCAGCTAGCTGCTCAATCATAATATAGCAAAAAGAACAACTGAATGCAGAACAATATCATACATTCACCCCAGTACAGAGATCTGGGCCTAAATCCATTGTTTCTTTGCTCACCATGCCATTCCAGTTTGGACCCAGCCATATGCAAATCAGTCTAGATTCTGCGCCCAATGGGAATAGTCCTGCCCCCTCCCTTCTCCTGCCCCCGTCACCGCTCCTGCCCCCGTCACTTCTCCTGCCCCCGTCACTTCTCCTGTCCCCGTCACTTCTCCTGTCCCCGTCACTTCTCCTGTCCCCCTCCCTTCTCCTGCCCCCATCACCGCTCCGGCCCCTCACTTCTCCTGTCCCCGTCACTTCTCCTGTCCCCGTCACTTCTCCTGTCCCCGTCACTTGTCCCCGTCACTTCTCCTGTCCCCTTCACTTCTCCTTCTCCCTTCACTTCTCCTTCTCCTGTCCCGTCACTTCTCCTTTTCCTGTCCCGTCACTTCTCCTTCTCCTGGTCCCTTCACTTCTCCTGTCCCTTCACTTCTCCTTTCCCCGTCACTTCTCCTGCCCCGTCACTTCTCCTGCCCCGTCACTTCTCCTGCCCCGTCACTTCTCCTGCCCCGTCACTTCTCCTGTCCCGTCACTTCTCCTGTCCCGTCACTTCTCCTTTTCCTGTCCTGTCACTTCTCCTTCTCCTGGTCCCTTCACTTCTCCTGTCCCTTCACTTCTCCTTTCCCCGTCACTTCTCCTGCCCCGTCACTTCTCCTGCCCCGTCACTTCTCCTGCCCCGTCACTTCTCCTGCCCCGTCACTTCTCCTGCCCCGTCACTTCTCCTGTCCCGTCACTTCTCCTGTCCCGTCACTTCTCCATCTCCTGTCCCGCCACTTCTCCTTCTCCTGTCCCGTCCCGTCACTTCTCCTTCTCCTGTCCTGTCACTTCTCCTTCTCCTGTCCCTTCACTTCTCCTGTCCCCGTCACTTCTCCTGCCCCGTCACTTCTCCTGTCCCTTCACTTCTCCTGTCCCTTCACTTCTCCTTTCCCCATCACTTCTCCTGCCCCGTCATTTCTCCTGTCCCGTCATTTCTCCTGTCCCGTCACTTCTCCTGTCCCGTCACTTCTCCTTCTCCCGGTCCCTTCACTTCTCCTGTCCCTTCACTTCTCCTTTCCCCGTCACTTCTCCTGCCCCGTCACTTCTCCTGTCCCGTCACTTCTCCTGTCCCGTCACTTCTCCTGTCCCGTCACTTCTCCTGTCCCGTCACTTCTCCTTTCCCGTCACTTCTCCATCTCCTGTCCCGTCACTTCTTCTTCTCCTGTCCCTTCACTTTTACTGTCCCTTCACTTTTACTGTCCCTTCACTTCTCCTGTCCCTTCACTTCTCCTGTCCCCGTCACTTTTCCTGCCCCGTCACTTCTCCTGCCCCGTCACTTCTCCTGTCCCGTCACTTCTCCTGCCCCCGTCACTTCTCCTGCCCCGTCACTTCTCCTGCCCCTGTCACTTCTCCTGCCCCTGTCACTTCTCCTGCCCCTGTCACTTCTCCTGCCCCGTCACTTCTCCTGTCCCGTCACTTCTCCTGTCCCGTCACTTCTCCTGTCCCGTCACTTCTCCTGTCCCGTCACTTCTCCATCTCCTGTCCCGTCACTTCTTCTTCTCCTGTCCCTTCACTTTTACTGTCCCTTCACTTCTCCTGTCCCTTCACTTCTCCTGTCCCTTTACTTCTCCTGTCCCTTTACTTCTGCCCCGTTCACTGTTCCTGCCCCCGTCACTTCTCCTTCTCCTGTCCCCGTCACTTCTCCTTCCCCTGTCCCTTCACTTCACTTCTCCTTCTCCTGTCCCGTCACTTCTCCTGTCCCCGTCACTTCTTCGAGTGGAAGATGGGCACATTTACTTATTTTGCTTGGTGTGCATCAGAGGTTTACTGCAAAATGGGGGGCATTCTAATTTTCTGACTACTCCCTTGGTTGGATGGAGCAGTGGAGGCCTCTCTTTTAGGGAGTGCAAAGCACACTCACATCACGTGCTGCTTGCCATTATAAGTGTAGTTCAAAGTTTGGGGCATTTTGATTTTCTGGCTTCTCCTCTGAGCAGAGCCTCACACCTTAAAGGCCACAGGATCGCAGAGGAGGGCTTAAGATCACATTGTCCTCCAGTTAAAGGGGTCTGGTAGTTTAAAGGAAAACCCCGTTCTCTTTATCAAGACCTGTATTTCGAACAATCCCCAACAATAGGCATCCCACGATGTTCCCTTGTTCAATTACGTCTGCTGGGTGTTGAGACTAATGTAATATTCGCCGGATTTCCCCTTTAATACATCACGTACCGAGCAGCAAAACACACTTATAAAAACACAGCTTAGAGCACTAAGCAAAATATATATTCCATAAAACGTATTAGAAGAAGCAAGCACCTTCGGGCACGCCTTTGACAGCCACAAGTGTTTTTACAAGTATACTGTCTATAAAAAATAGCTTGATCGGATGTAATGCTTTTCCTCGCCTCCTCCGCGTCGTGGACGTCAGGGTTGTGTTTTCCAAACAGCAGATTACACTGCCCACAGTGCACCTCTCACGCCCCAGCGGGATTGTTTTAAAGTTTTGATTACACATTGCGGACCCATCTTGTATATTTGTTGCACAACGAGCCATGGCCTGCACCCAGATACCAGAGACACCTCATGCAGATCTCGCTGGCATATGCTAAAGGCAGGCAGCGGGCGGGCGCATTGTCATTCCAAAGGGAATAATCAGCCTCAATCGGAATGACAATGGGCCTGCCCTTGGTCTGTGCGAGGTCAGGGAGGGGCTGCTGCAGCCTCTGGAGGTCAACAGAGAAGTGCGAGCAGCCCCTGGAAGCTGAAAAAAAATTATCGTTTTTAGTAGGACTATTCTCTCCGTCCCGGGATGCTTATTTCAAAGAAAGAAGTAGGGGAACGGGCTGAAATTATTTTTAGAAGTAGGGGCACGCCGTGCCCACCGATCCCCCTCCACTTCTACCGCTGGGTGTCAGGGACTATTGGGGGGCACTGGGGCCTACTATTAGTTCACACAAATAACGGACACAGAGGCTGAGCTTGGTTCCCTCTGCTCGTCTCGCTCGCTGTCGCCTCACTGGCGTACGTGCGTGAGTAGACTCTTTTTATTAAGACAAAGTCACGTGACCGGTGCGCGTCCTGCCGATTAACCCCATCAGCTAGGCACAACATTCCTCCCCAACAAGGATAAAAAAACAAACCAAAAACAAACAGTCTCTCATCAGCATCAGCTGCAGTCTTTGCATATCAACTTCGTATAAGCAGTAACATTCTATATGTATTCATTTAAGAACAGTCTTACATTATATGATCTCGAAGATGACAGGATGGCTTCGGATTCTGTCGCAGTCAGTACTGGGACCCTCCTCTGGCTTGGCTCTCACCACCACTGCTCCCAGCCGGAGACAACATCAGCTCAGCTGAGGGCTCACAATCATCTCCATTACTGTTGGCACCCTCAGGGCTCTCCCCATCACTCTGGAGAGGGAGGCACGCGGGAGATTCAGGAGTGGCTACAGGGCAGTCCAGTACAGTCCGAGGAACAGTCTGACTCGGGACCTGGGTCCAGCATTGTCCGCCACGCATGGTGGGGAGTGGTAGGCCCATCCACTCCGATACTTTTTTAAATGAGACACATTGCGCGTAACCACCTCTCGGCCCCGGGTGGCGCTCACCCGAGTACCTCTGACGTCAACCACTGTCCATGGCTCAGGTTCATACGCAAGTCTGAACTTTCCGCTGGTGACTCGGTTCTTCAGCAATACTTGGTCCCCTTGGACTACTTGTGGCACCCGGGCTCTTCTCCTGTGACTGACCTGAGCATAGGTCCTCCGGCGTTTGGATTCAACCTGCCCTTCATCAGGCAATTCGGGCCGCCATTGTGGATGATGAGGTATGGAGCCCATGACCACGCGTCCCATGAGTAGATGCCCTTGCGCAACACCTGTGGTAGTATGCGGTATCTGGCGGTAGCTCCTTAGGAATGTAAAGATGGCTAGTTAATTAGATTGCCCCTTTTCATGGGCAATGCAAATTACTTTATTCAGAGTCTGCATGAATCGTTCCGCTTCGCCATTCGCTTGCGGCCATCTTGGAGTAATCCGCCGATGCCGGACACCCAATGCCTTTAGGTAAGCCGCTAATTCTTGACCTTGAAACAGAGGGCCGTTATCCGTTTTTAGTTCTTGCATCAACCCATGTGCCGCCATGATTTTTTCTAATTTGGGAATGACCTCCGTTGCACTGGTAGTGGCTATGATCTCCCCCTCTGGATATTTGGAATGGTCGTCGATGGCCACCATGGTGTGTCGGCCGTCAGGAAGGCTGCCAAAGTCTAGGCTGACGCACTCCCATGGAGACTTAGGTCTGGGCTCTGCCAAGATTGGCCCCGGTCTAGGAAGTTCTCCTGTTGTTTGGCAGGCCGCACACGATCGCACAGTCGACTCCACCAGATCGTCCATTAGAGGAAACCAAACCTTGGTCTGAAGACAAGATTTGGTCTTAACCATCCCTTGGTGGCCCACATGAGCCAGTTGAACAACTTGATCCGTGAGTGACGAGGGGATCACAACCGATGTCCTCTCAGCAAGCATCCCGTGTTGTCCTCATTCAGCTCTTCTCTCACATGGTACAGACTGTCCATGATTCTTTGCGCTTCTGGTGTCAGGATCTTCCAGTCCTCCTTGGCTTTGTGCCAGTTTCCGCTCTGTACAGCAGCTATGGCCCTTTGGAGACAGTCATCGGTCTTGGTGGCCTCCGCGATGAGTTCCATAGAAATGGGCAGGGGGCAGGACCGAGCTGTGACACATCTTACGTACTCCTCCGTGTCCGCCGCATCTTCCATCTCCTCCATGGTTGCTGCGCGGGGGTGCCGTGATAGGTAATCAGCAGGGTTGCGAGATCCCGGTTGGTATTCGACCCTGCAGTTGTAGTTTTGAAGCTGCAACATCCATTTTTCTATGCGCGGCGGAGGCTTAGTGGGAGTGCCAGAAAATAGGGCAACCAGAGGTTTGTGATCATTGGCAACGACAAACGGCTTCCCATATACGTACAGGTGAAATTGTCTGCATCCCCAGTGTATGGCTATCGCTTCTTTCTCAATCTGAGAATACCTTTGTTCCGTGTCCGTGAGGGGCCGGCTGGCAAACGCTACAGGGACCCAATCCTCGTCTGCTCTTCGTCGCTGCATCAGCACCACCCCTAGTCCTACCGGGCCAGCATCTACCGCCACCAGTGTTAATTTTCGGGGGTCAAAGAATGCCAGGGTGGTTGCCTCAGACAACGCGTTCTTGATGTCTTGAAAAGCCTTCTCCTGCTCCGGGCACCATTTCCAAGGCGTGGAATCCTTGAGCAGCTCCCTCAGTGGTACTGTCATGTTGGCCAAGTCTCTCATAAACCGCCTACAGTAGTTGACCATTCCTAAGAAGCTGCGGACTTCTGTGATGGAGGTGGGAGGTGCTGCTTCCTTGATGTCTTTCACCTTTTCTGGATCCGGATTCACCCCATCGATGGAAAAGGTGTAACCAAAGAACTGGATCTTCCGCTTCAGAAACTCGCATTTCTCACGGTGTAAAGTGAGGCCAGCCTCTCTCACCCTCCTGAGTACCTGCGTTAGACGGTGGTTGTGCTCTGGTATATTCCGAGCATGAATCATGATATCGTCACAGACCGTTCTACCGTTCTACCCTAGGGCAGATATGACACACAATCCGGTGCGTCTACACATGGGCCTGCAGAACCCAATGCTCCCTTTTTCAAACTGTTTGCAATCCTGCAAAACTACACGCTAGTTCAACCCCCTAGCGCTCTCACTTATTCAAGCCACAATCCTGTGGGTATCGGCACTGGTAATCCTCCCCAGTGTTCTCACTAACGCCGTATATCAACGACGACCACATTCCTATGAATACCTATATATATATATAGTGGGAAGTCTCTTCACTAAGGGTCTGCTACTACAATATTAGGAGTTAGCCAATTACTTAGTGTCAACAATTCCCCAGCTCAAGGGCTCCCTGTTCTCCCTATTCATTCAGACTTACCGGATCAGGGGCAACATCTGTTCTGGCTATAACATCTGACTAGGAGGAAAAAGGTTACCTATGCTTTGGAACAGAAGACGCTGTTTACAGGATTATGGGAGGGTGTGGTCCCTTAGTTGCAGGTCTCCTCTCTCCCTCACTATTACTTACCTGATCAGGGGTAGCATCTGTTCAAACAGTAATACTACTAGAAAAGGGGATTACCCTCACCGTATGGGATACACACTATGTGATTGAGTTATTTCTTGATTTAAGCGCTCCTACTCCCTTCTGATCCATCAGTGGCTCAACAGCAACTGGCTAGAAGCCAGGATAACTTTATCATAAAAGAACTCATGCACACTAATTCACTAATTAATGGGGGTGGTTATTTTATTAGTACAATATAAACATTTACACAGATCTGTGACTGACAAAGACTATAGGTAGAACACACCGCTGAAAGAGAAAAGATTAAACATAACAGGAACACTCCGCTGAAAGAGAAAAGATTTAAACATACAATAGCCTAGGGAATAAGGACAAGATTAAGATGCAAGTGTAAAGTAAACTAATGTGATGAAAACAATATCACCTGATTAGTGTGAAGTCTTGTTCTAGCTGTCATCTGGGTTCCTCTCTCGTCTGTGCCTTGGCTCATCTCAGACTCCCTCTCTCTCCTGCACTCTTGGGTACACCTCCGCGGTGATCACTTTGCACTGGACTCCTCTCCCCCACGAACTGTCTCCACCTTCCAGCTTCAATCTTAATGGTTCCTGCCGCTCTGATCACTGTTCATTCCACTAGCTTATTCACTCTGTCTCTGCGCCAATGTCCAATTAACTCCATCTGCTCCCATAGGTTAGTCCACGATCTCTCCTCCGTCTCTTCTAAAAGGCATTACTTCAGACTCCAGCTATTCACACCTCCTCCTGATAAGCAACTGCTTCTGACTGCTTCCTTCAGTTCCAGCTCACTATTCAACTCAGCTCTTCTCCAGCTTGAACCCTCCCTCTCTGCCAACTCCACTCCACTGCTTTCCACTCCTCCACCTTAACACGACCCTCTGGCTTCGCCACCTTCACTCGACTGCAACTCTACTCGACTCCCTGACTCCGCCTCTGCACTTCACTGATATAGAATGCTGTTTCCTCATGGAAAGTTCCAGCCAGCAGCTTCCTCCCACCAATCCCATGCACCAGGCTCCTTGCGCTAGACGCTCCCACAGTGACCAGTCTGCTTGTTTCGTCTAGAGACCTGAGCCCGGGAACAATTCCTGATTAGATTCAGCTCTGGCCGGTTCTCTCCGGTCCGCTTAGGGCGAACAACAGTTATAACTATAAACTTTGCCTTTGCCCTGAAAAGCCTCTCAGCTTCATCAAGATGGAGTCCCTCTAGCTCTAGGCCTGTAGGCCTGAAAGGGATAAATGCCCCTCAGCTCTGTCAGAATACCTACATAAACCATACCAATGTGTCTAATATGTCAAAGCCAATAGGCAATAGACAGGTTAAAGTCAAGAATAAAGGCATATTAAGCAGCTATCCTCTTCTAGGTCTGGAAAAAGGGCTTAAAAGGGCCAACACAGGCTAAGAATACCTATACTAGATGTGAGCAAGATTAATGATCTATATCAGTGTTTCCCAAACTGTGGTCCGCGGACCCCCAGGGGTCCGTGACACATTCCCAGGGGGTCCGTAGGCAATAGTTTTAAAAGCACAGAAACATTTCTTGTATAATGAGCAGCTTTCCACCAACAATAAAAGTGTCAAGAGAATGCCAGTGATTAATGTACCGGCCGGAGCTGAGGAGAGTTTTGTTCAGTTGAACTAATGTAGCACAGATGGTTAATGTGCCTACTGCAAAGAATGTGTATCACGCATCTTAAAAAGCAGTATTTTATGTGCATAGGTTCGCGGTTACTGCTTTTGTCACAGAGATTATTTTGTTACTGTGTACTTCATAAGCGACAATCGTAATCTAGCAGAGGGACCTATAAACTGTCATCAAAGTGATGCTTGCAAACTGCATGGTACCAGTTAGTAACTTATATTTTTTCCCAGGTATTCATTATCCTGATGCTGCAAAAAAGATTTATTTGGGTGGAAATAAATTTCTCATGTTAAAGTCAGTGCTAGCCACTGTGTTATGTTCTGAATCCTGAGTTTGTGCTTTTCCAGACCGGGCACTCTTTAAACATTTTATATACACACTGATTTACATGTATGATTCAATGTCTCTATATGTGTGTGATGTAAAGTACTCTGACATCCTACAATTGTATGAGCGATGCTATAAAACAAATGAAATACATGTGACAGAGGGGCTATTACTTCAATATAAAATACTGAGCGCCAGATGTACGATCTGTTTTTATATGCGCGAACGGGTTAGCGAACCCGTTTATGCATGCAAAAACCTATTGAGCCATGTACATAGCCTATTTCGCGAGTCGCAATTTGTTTGCGACTCACTAAATAGGTTTTGCAACTTGCTATTTGGAAGGGGCATTCCCTTCCAAATAGGGAGTCTCAAAACCATGTACAAATGTTTTGCGGTCGCAAACCAGTCTCAATTACCACCTACTTCAAGTAGATGGTAATGCATTCGCAAATGGGAAGGGGTCCCCAGGGGACCCCGTCGCAAATGCATGCAAAATCATTTTTTACGGGCAGGCAGTGGTCCCTTACCACTGCCTGCCCTTAGAAAATGAAACGAAAACGTTTCATTTTTTTTTTTTTTTTAAATGCATGGTAAACAGGCTGCATTTTTTTTAAACTGCTTTATTTAAAAAGCAGTCCGAGACATGGTGGCCTGCAGAGCCCAGCAGGCCACCATCCCTGGGAGGGCTGGCATTCCCAATGGGCTAGAAAATTGCGAGAGGCTTATTAATAATAATGAACCTCGCAATTTGCGACCCGATTGGGAATCCCAAACAATGTTAAACACACTGTTGTACACTTCATTTAGCGAGTCGCAATTTGCCACTCGCAATGTGTCGCCAATTGCGAGACGCTAAATTAAATGGTCGGACATCTGGCCCCAAAATCCATAGTACTTTGAGTATTTATTTTGTGTGCACACGTGTATTTTTTTCGAATTACTGTTTTAATTTTGAAATGTAACTCATCCAAATTGCTTGGTGGTCCCCGGCTTCCAGTGGTGACTCAATGGGGGTCCTCAGGAGTCAAAAGTTTGGGAATCACTGATCTATATCACTGCTAAATAGAGCCCAAAAACTCTGCCATCACACTCCACCCTTAGATCCTTATCTTGCGAACATCAATAAACAACAACAACCATATAAACAAACATCAACACAATCTATCCAACACAGGCTAAGAATACCTATCCTAGATGTGAGCAAGACTAAGATCTATATCACTGCTAAATAGAGCCCAAAAACTCTGCCATCCACCCTTAGATCCTTATCTTGCGAACATCTTATAAACAATAACATCCAGATAAACAAACATCAACACAATCTATCAACAAATCAAAACCTAAAAAACTCCCTAAAAAGAATGACAACTCAAGGAAATTCCACCTGAAACTCAATTGTAGGGAATACAAACCTAACAACCAACTGAAAACAAATCAAAGCACCCTTGACTTGAATGCTGAAACATATCTGAGATTGGATCTGATAACAACAGAAACTAACCAAAGCATCCTCAAACTAAATGTGCCTCAACTTCTAGTGATAACTGGTGAAATCTAGTGATGTAGGGACTTATGTGTTGAATGAAAACAGCAAGGGGCCTAAATGGGGCCTACTTCGGACAACTTAAGCCTAAATGAGGCCTACCTACTATTGTCAACTTAGGAACTAAATGTGTTTCAACTCCTAATGAGAAAACAACAAAGGGCCTAAATGAGCCCTACCTACTATAGGCAACTTAAGCTAATGATGACTCATGAAACTATTGGTGTAGGGGCTTGTTTGTGGGATGAAAATAACAATGGGCCTAAATGAGGCCTACCTACTATAGTTAACTTAAGCTAACATTTTGGTGAAATCTGAGAAGTAGACATGACAAACTGTGTCAAGGTTTGGGCAAACATTAATACATAATCATACTAAAAGACACACCACCCAGAACAATCCAAAGTCTAAGGTAACCACCCTTTGATCAATCAAGGTGAAAATGTAAGAACAATAAAAAACAACCCCATTTCTACAAGATAGCTGGTGTAACACCAAGCCTAAAACCGCCATTTTACATCATACTGTGGAACACATGTGTGCAGCACCATACAAAAAAAAAGGTCCTTCATTGGCAAAAACTGTTTTGAAGAAAACAGAAAAAACTATAATAGGTGACATGTTTTTGCTTTAAAAGTGGGGCCTGCTTGTAATTATTGAAAACATGGGAATAATGCAGGCCAAGGGATTATGCAACCAAATCCTTGTGTGATTCTGTCACAAATAAAACATGTTTGTGTTTTTTTTTTTTTAAAGTGGGGCCTGCTCGTAGTGATTGCAAAAAAATAATGCAGGCCAAGGAATTATGTAACCGAGTCCATTTGGAAAAAAAAGTCAATTTTGATTCTTCAGTGTAGGCCACCACCCTGCATCTTCGGTATCCGGACACTTCCTCCGATGCGGCCATCCATCACCCTTCCGGTCTGGTCTGGTCTGGTCTGGTCTGATTCCATCATCCAAAAATAATAAACTAACATAAAAACATGAAAGTAAAAAACTAAAACAATAAAGGAAGTGGGAGGGGGGATCGACCCACGCACAAACACCACAACCCAGCAATCCTAGGGACAAGAAAACAAGTATCATTATTCTTGCAAAATAAAATTTTCCATTTGAAAAGCACCCCGGGTGCCTTTCATTATTGAAAAGAAAATATCCTAATTAATTAAAAACATTCAAAATTTAATTTTTAAGTTCATTCAGTGGGGCCTAACATACCCTAATCCTCTCTAAGCCAGCCTTCTCCCTTCAGACGCGGGAGCCAGGCTACAGTGTGAAGCAATTTGAATCACTGCCAAATGATGATCTCACAGCAGGAGCAGGGCACTGCAAGCCTCCCATTTCCCTGGTCAGAGAAGCCCGCCCAGGCCCACTGCAACTAACTAACTCCAAGGGCAAGAGTCTGCAAGAGTCCCTTATCAGCAGGCAATGAAGCCGCCTGCGTCAACAGCCAGGAAGAGCGAGTTAACCCCACCCTTAGATAAACAAGCCGTCCGCGGAAGAAAATTGGATTATAGCCAATCATAACGAGACAGGGCCCTGTTCGGAGCCTGCAGCGGAAGAAAAAAAACTCGTCTGCACAAACCAGCTGGTCTGCCAAGGTCGACAAACAAATTCATTGTAAGTTTTGTTCCCAGGCCTGATTGTGCTAACTAACGAAAGCTAGCATTTAAAAAAAAAAAATTCTATTACAGTGTACTGCTACTTAAAAGCTCCAGTTTCTAAAAAGACTTTTGTCTAACTAATTCAGCTAAAGGCAAGACATTTAAAATATGGGCACTTATTTAGAAAGGGGCAACTCAGTTTTGCACACAAAATTATACATTCTGCATTTGAAAAAAAAAACGAATTATCATGGACCATTGTCAGCTGTTGAAAGAGAAATAATTTTAAAACAACATAAAATGCAGATACATTTCAACATTGTGTTTAATTGAACCAGGGGCAACATATCATTTTACATTACAGTGTAATTAAACATGCAAGCTATGTAATCCAACCTAATAAAAGGGCCACATTCATACACTAATAAACATCCTATTATTTTCTAACTGAGTTGGTGAACTTATTAAGGCTGGTTTCGCTGACACATTTATAAAAAAGGTAGTATTATACATATGGGAAAATAATAATGTTACATTTAATATTTTTTCAAAGGCACACGGTTGCCTTTCACTAATTAAAAGCACATGTTACCATGCACTGTCGGGCAAGATTGATTATTCTCAACCTGTGATCATTGCAACCAGCACATTCCTTTCTAGATGGAAAACCCCCAAAGAAATAATTAATGAAAACAGCTCCGTAGCGTGCACTCTAACAGGGCCATCTTTTTAACATTTCACTCATTTTAAAAGAACACAGCTCTCTCCATAATCCGACTGGTTGATTTATAACCACATCAGTTCCAAGGCAAACCCACACAAATTCGTAGACGCATTCCAAAAAGAATGTGAAATGAACAGAACCCTTCGCAAAGCACAAGATGTTACCTTTCCGTCAAGAAGCTGACAAAGCACATAGGCAGACCAAGGAACCAAAAAAAAAAAAAGTCAAAATCAAACCATCAAATAATCCTTAAAATAATCCACTGACTTTTATAGTCAGGTCAAATAACCATGCATGTTGACAGCATGTTAAAAATAAAGACTGCCATCTCAACTCAAGATATTAACCCTTTGGCAGCTCAAGCACAATCATTTCCCAACGACTGCAGATACATGGGAAAATCATGAGCACATTTCTTCACGTTTACAGATAACACGTACACATATTTTCAAAACGTTATCCCCAAGCACCCGAGAGAGATCCAGCTCTCTCCTGCCAAACGTAATGATAACATGCCCTGTCCAAGCCATGACCACATGGCGCTATTCACAAGCCATATTTACAAGACAAGCTTTTCACAAACAATGTATCCAAGGCGCAATGCACAAGGAACACAGTAGATCAACATAAGAACATGCACCTCACAAGCCACATTAACATGGCACTATTCACAAGTCATATTTACAAGGAGCTATATGCAAAGAACTCCACAGATCATATTACAATGAACACATTTCACATTGCACAGCATAAGCAGATGCAGCAAGCAATTTAATGGGCAATTCAAAAGCACTTTTTACACACATTTATACAATTGGACCATCACAAAGATGTAACTGGCTTCCTCATGTAATGCCATCCTTCAACCCTGACAGTTTAAACACCAAGATGAAAACCATTCCTTCCACCCTGAATAAACCAAATGCCATGATGTAATGCAATCTCCTCCCGCTGCAACTGTTCAAGCCCATAGGTCACACATGCTACATAAAATGCAACATTACGCCAGATGGAACCGGCGCTCAGGGCACTCCCTCAGAACACATGGGAAACTGTCTAAGCACATGGCCAGGACACACAGGATTCGTAAGATGCCGACTACGCCAAATTGTAATGGCTGGATTTTCTGAGTAGGTGGGATCAGCCCCCAGGGGCCCCTATGACCCAGCCAAAACGTACTCACCTTCCCTCCTCAGGACCAACTATCCAGGCACCTAGGCACCCACCTGAAGATGGGGAACTCGCAATATACAAGCTCATATTATTAAAAACACCACTAAATCTATAGGGATACTAAGAATACTCACTGATTACTAGGGATATCCATACCCTACACCACACTTATATTCACATCAGTTGGTCTCGCGGCCACCCTGACCCAGACCGTTCTACCCTAGGGCAGATATGACACACAATCCGGTGCGTCTACACATGGGCCTGCAGAACCCAATGCTCCCTTTTTCAAACTGTTTGCAATCCTGCAAAACTACACGCTAGTTCAACCCCCTAGCGCTCTCACTTATTCAAGCCACAATCCTGTGGGTATCGGCACTGGTAATCCTCCCCAGTGTTCTCACTAACGCCGTATATCAACGACGACCACATTCCTATGAATACCTATATATATATATAGTGGGAAGTCTCTTCACTAAGGGTCTGCTACTACAATATTAGGAGTTAGCCAATTACTTAGTGTCAACAATTCCCCAGCTCAAGGGCTCCCTGTTCTCCCTATTCATTCAGACTTACCGGATCAGGGGCAACATCTGTTCTGGCTATAACATCTGACTAGGAGGAAAAAGGTTACCTATGCTTTGGAACAGAAGACGCTGTTTACAGGATTATGGGAGGGTGTGGTCCCTTAGTTGCAGGTCTCCTCTCTCCCTCACTATTACTTACCTGATCAGGGGTAGCATCTGTTCAAACAGTAATACTACTAGAAAAGGGGATTACCCTCACCGTATGGGATACACACTATGTGATTGAGTTATTTCTTGATTTAAGCGCTCCTACTCCCTTCTGATCCATCAGTGGCTCAACAGCAACTGGCTAGAAGCCAGGATAACTTTATCATAAAAGAACTCATGCACACTAATTCACTAATTAATGGGGGTGGTTATTTTATTAGTACAATATAAACATTTACACAGATCTGTGACTGACAAAGACTATAGGTAGAACACACCGCTGAAAGAGAAAAGATTAAACATAACAGGAACACTCCGCTGAAAGAGAAAAGATTTAAACATACAATAGCCTAGGGAATAAGGACAAGATTAAGATGCAAGTGTAAAGTAAACTAATGTGATGAAAACAATATCACCTGATTAGTGTGAAGTCTTGTTCTAGCTGTCATCTGGGTTCCTCTCTCGTCTGTGCCTTGGCTCATCTCAGACTCCCTCTCTCTCCTGCACTCTTGGGTACACCTCTGCGCTGATCACTTTGCACTGGCCTCCTCTCCCCCACGAACTGTCTCCACCTTCCAGCTTCAATCTTAATGGTTCCTGCCGCTCTGATCACTGTTCATTCCACTAGCTTATTCACTCTGTCTCTGCGCCAATGTCCAATTAACTCCATCTGCTCCCATAGGTTAGTCCACGATCTCTCCTCCGTCTCTTCTAAAAGGCATTACTTCAGACTCCAGCTATTCACACCTCCTCCTGATAAGCAACTGCTTCTGACTGCTTCCTTCAGTTCCAGCTCACTATTCAACTCAGCTCTTCTCCAGCTTGAACCCTCTCTCTCTGCCAACTCCACTCCACTGCTTTCCACTCCTCCACCTTAACACGACCCTCTGGCTTCGCCACCTTCACTCGACTGCAACTCTACTCGACTCCCTGACTCCGCCTCTGCACTTCACTGATATAGAATGCTGTTTCCTCATGGAAAGTTCCAGCCAGCAGCTTCCTCCCACCAATCCCATGCACCAGGCTCCTTGCGCTAGACGCTCCCACAGTGACCAGTCTGCTTGTTTCGTCTAGAGACCTGAGCCCGGGAACAATTCCTGATTAGATTCAGCTCTGGCCGGTTCTCTCCGGTCCGCTTAGGGCGAACAACAGTTATAACTATAAACTTTGCCTTTGCCCTGAAAAGCCTCTCAGCTTCATCAAGATGGAGTCCCTCTAGCTCTAGGCCTGTAGGCCTGAAAGGGATAAATGCCCCTCAGCTCTGTCAGAATACCTACATAAACCATACCAATGTGTCTAATATGTCAAAGCCAATAGGCAATAGACAGGTTAAAGTCAAGAATAAAGGCATATTAAGCAGCTATCCTCTTCTAGGTCTGGAAAAAGGGCTTAAAAGGGCCAACACAGGCTAAGAATACCTATACTAGATGTGAGCAAGATTAATGATCTATATCACTGCTAAATAGAGCCCAAAAACTCTGCCATCACACGGCCGCAGGTGGAATGCCACTCGGCGGTGTCTCAGGGTGACTGGTTGCACTGTGTGATCAATGTGTAAATGCACCTCTTTCCCACTGAACTTCCCAATGCCTTGGAATACTTCCGAAAACTCCAGTAGCAGTTGTTGAATGGATTCTTGATGGACCCCAAACGCAAATGATACCACTCTTAGGTCCTCAGCTGCTCTACACCATAAAAGCATGCCTTGTCCATCTTCAGACACAAAGAAATTGGTGGTGATGGATCTGTCTCCGTGTGAGATCGACGTTTTAAATTTCCCTTTTATTCGCAAAGGAGTGTCTTGCCCATAAGCAAATACTGTGATGGCTGACGGTATTAGTACTGGCACTGGATCCAGCGTTTGATGGAGGCCGGCAGCCATGAGATTGATGGTGGCACCGGTATCCACAACTGCCATGACATCCTGGGTTCAACTTTGATTCCACATTGTGGGAAGCGTCTGGTCCTTCTCGTGGTGGTGCCAATCATGTGCACCTTGAGCACCGTCCGCTCCTCGTCATCATCATCCATGTCGCTCTGGCTCTGTTCTCCTTCAGGTACCGTGTTCACCACCTGGCGGGGCTTCCGATATTTCTTCGAACGACTCACCTTCTCGAAATGGTTGAAACGTCCACATCCTGAGCACCGCTTCCCTTTCACCGGGCATTCTGCCGCCGGATGCGGTGGACCTCCGCAGTAGCTGCATGATTTCGGCTGCCCAGTCGGGGCTGTCCCGGGGCCTTTCTTCGCCCCTTTTGTTGGGGATTTGACGGTTACTCTATTGACTGGTTCTGCCTTGACGGGCGCCTGAAGTGCCTCTTCCATGTGTGCGGCACGGGCCTTGGAGAGTTCCTTGGTGCGTCCCAGCGTTAGGATATCCGTCAGTGGCTTGCCCGACTCTTCTAGGATCCGTTCCCTCAATTTAGCAGAGGCGTAACCTTGTATGATCTGACCACGTATTTCTTCTGTGTTGTCAGCAAAACCACACGTCAACGCCAGGTTCTTCAGGCGCGCATGATACGTGTCTAGCGATTCCTCTGGGAGCTGTCGGCTTGTCTGAAGATAAATCTTTCATAATCTTGGTTAGCCATTATCTCGAAATGCGCGTTCAGGGCATTTATGAGGGTGTGGTCATTTTTCGGAGTCACTTCCACTAAGGTTTTAGCGATATTGTGAATGTCCTTGCCTCCCAAATGTCGGACCATGGCCCTCTTCTGCTCTTTATGAACTTTCCTGGCTTCGAAGAAGATCAACAGCCGGTCCACCCAATCCTTCCATTTGGGAGCTAGCGACAACGGCGATCCCTCCACCATGAAGGGTTCAATGGGAGTTATCGTGGCCATTACTGATGCAGGGAAGACAGTAGGTAGTACAGGACGCTAGCGTCGCTCCTTGCTGAGAGCCTGCGTGTTGTTCTTTGAATGGCCACCTTTCTGGAGAGGCCAGAAATACTTTGGCATTGCTAATGCTTGTTTATTTCAAGGTGAGTGGCCGACGCTCTGTGGCGTAGCGAAGTGCTTATTTGTTGCACAGTGAATGGGTTGGTTAGGCGCTTGCAGTCGTTGCCTGCCACCCTCAGCTCACGGTTCGTTACTGTGTAAGGCCTCTGGGTATGTGCGGGCTCCGCCCATGAGGTATGTACCGTGCTGGTTGTGAGGCCCAGAGTCCCTTCCTTCAGCACTCTGTGCACTGCTGCGGGGCTGTGGCATGGATAGGTGCCTCCCTCTGCTTCTCCCTCAAGGAAATGCCCACCGATAAGTTTTCATGCGGTGTAATCCCGGATGCTGCCCGGGAGTCAAGGATGCCCCTACCCCACACGCATGCAGCCACGTGCAGTGCCAGGCCTGTGCGCGGATGCGCAAACCAACAATGTCCCTTTTCAAACGCGGGTCAATGCGCCTCACCGTGTCTGTGTGCTGCCGAACGCAGCCACTATAGAATCTTCACCCGCAGTCTCCGTTGCGCGGATCAGGCACGCACCACCAGCGGGACCCGGGCACGAGCGCCGCGAGCCAGAAGCAGGGCTCACGGCTGCCCCACGGCAATATTCGGCAGTATGCACAGCGAGGGCATGCCCACCTTCGTTGCCAGTTGTTGTGTTGTGCGGGACTGCACAACAAGGGTGTCAGGGACTATTGTGGGGCACTGGGGCCTACTATTAGTTCACACAAATAACGGACACAGAGGCTGAGCTTGGTTCACTCTGCTCGTCTCGCTCGCCGTCGCCTCACTGGCGTACGTGCGTGCGTAGACTATTTTTATTAAGACAAAGTCAAGTGACCGGTGCACGTCCTGCCGATTAACCCCATCAGCTAGGACACAACAGTGACGTCATCCCTGGGGGTGGAGTCCACGATATCAGTGTCCCAATTAAAGGGACCATGTCTCATTCCTGCCGTTGCCTGGTAGGTAACTTGGGAAGGACATAACCAGTCATCCTGTTGTGGGGAAATAAGAGGTGAGTTGACACTTTGTACCTCCCACCAGTCCCTTGTTGATTTCAGTCCCTCCCTAGGAACACTGGCACACCTCCTCCCCTGGATTCTCCTGATCGGGAGTGGAAATATCCTTGACAGATAGTCAGCACTGCGGTTATCCACTCATTTACGGTGTTTTACAGTGAAGGTAAAGGGCTGAAGGGATAGAACCAACGGAGAACCCTGGGGTTATGAGCGATGTACAGTTCATCCATTGGAGTGGTGCGTGGTCGGTGTACACAGTGAAAGGGTGACCCTCTAGATTGTAGCACAATTTATCTACGGCCCACTTTACAGCCAGACACTTTCTTTCAATGGTGGGGTATTTATTTTCCCTAGGGAATAACTTCCTACTGATGTATATGATAGGTTGGTCCATCTTCTAGAGAGACCTGGGAGAGTACAGCGCCTATCCCGTGGTTCGAGGCATCAGTGTGAAGGAGAAAAGGTCTTGAAAAATCGGGGGAGGAGAAAACGGGGCTGGTGGTAATGGCCTTTTTTAAGGTTTGGAAAGCCTCTAACATTGGTACTGTGGGGTGCAACAGAACCTAGGACTTTATATCTTTCTGAAGGGTGTCTGTTATGGGATGCTACCTCTGAAACTGGGGGATAAAACGTTGGTGATATCCTAGCAAACCAAGGAAGGCTCTCATTTCGTACTTGGAAACAGGGTCTCGGTTATGGCCCTGATCTTTTCAGTTTGGGGGGGCGATCAACCCATGTCCTAAAACATACCCTAAGCATTTCACTTTTTGCTATCCCACTCGGGATTTCTTCACGTTTACGTGTAGTCCGGCCTTGTGAGCGGCATGAAGAATGGTCTGCAGGTGTTTCAAGTGGGTGTTCCAGTCTGGGCTGAAGACCACAATATCATAGAGGTAAGCCGATGTGAACGAGTGGTATTCGTGTAACACAGTGTTCATAAGCCGTTGGAATGTTGCAGGTGCCCCATGCAGTCCAAATGGGAGCACCGTAAACTCATATAGCCCATCCAGCGTCGAGAAGGCAGTTTACTTCCTATCTCCTTCCCGTAAAAGTACTTGCCATTAACCTTTAGTGAGGTCCAATGTGGTTATATAACTGGCCTCTCCTAACTTTTCTATCAACTCATGGATGCGTGGAATGGGATAGGGATAGAAGGAAGAGATCTCATTGAGGGCCCTGAAGTCCATACAAAAACGGATACTGCCATCGGGCTCGGTACTTATTACTATCGGGGATGACCATTCACTTCTCGAGGGTCGGATCACCCCCAACTTCAACATGTCCTGTACTTCCTTTTGAATGGATGTCCTTCTGGCAGCAGGGATTCGATAGGGCCGCTGGTTTATCTCTTTTCTGGGAGGAGTCTCGATTCTGTGTTCCGTCAGGGAAGTTTTACCGGGATTGTCTGAAAAAATGGTGGCAAACGGAGCGAGGGTCTCCTTCAAAGTGGTCTTTTCTTCTTTGCTGAATTCTTCGTTGACCACCAGGTGTTCCAACGTACTGGGGGTGGAGGTAAGGGTAGGCAAAGAGAGGTGGTTTTTTATAGGTAATGGTCCCAACCATTTCTTCAGAAGGTTGATGTGAAACGTCTGGGTGTGGCTGGGAGTAATTTGTAGTTTGTATGTGGTTTAACCAATGGTCAAGATGACTTTATAGGGTCCCGTCTATTCTGCTTGGAACTTCTTCGTCGAGGAAGGCAGCAGCACCAGCACCCAATCATTGAGATTTAGTGTCCTCCATTTTTTTTCTCTGTCATAAAAGGTTTTCTGTCTTTCCTGTCTCTTTTCCAGGTGGGAAGAAGCTAAGTCCCTGAGTTTTCCTATCTTTGACGTGAGCCCTTGTGTATATTCCAGCATATCTCTGGTCTCCATTGCCTTTTCCTTCTCCCAGGCTTCTTTCGTCATCTCGAGGAGACTCCTGGGTTGTCGTCCATAAAGCATTTCGAATAACGAGCAGCCTAGGCTGCTCTATACTTGTCCTCTGATTACGTATAAAGCAAGAGGTAACAGTTGGTACCACTCTTTCCGGTTCACAGCTAACATTTTCTTCAGTGTAGCCTTCAGTGCCCCGTTATACCGTTCTACAAGTCCGTCGGTTTGGGGTGGTAAACCGATGTCTTGATATGGCATAAGTCCAGGATTTGCCATACTTCCCTCATGAGGCGTGAAACGAAAGGGGTACCCTGATCTGTCAGGATCTCTTTTGGGAATCCAACTCTGGAGAAGAGCTCAAGAAGTTTCTCCAATATGTTGCGAGATGTGGGCGTCCGTAGTGGAAATGCCTCCGGAAAGCGGGTGGCGTAGTCCACGATCACCAGGGTGTACAAGTTCCCCTTTTTGGTGCGGGTTAATGGTCCAATCAGGTCCAGTCCTACTCTCTCGAAGGGAGTACCGATTATGGGTAGGGGTTGTAGGGGAACTGCTGGGGGTCGGTGTGTGTTCCTCTTGTGACATACCTCACAGGATTAACAATGTGTCTTTACATCCTTATAGACCCGGGCCCAAAAAAATGACTCAGAATGTTTTGGGTGGTTTTCTCAGCCCTGGTGTGTCCTGCCGTGAGGGGGGAGTGTGAAAAAAAAGTATTTGATCCCAAAAAGAATGAGAGACCAGCAGTTTTTGTGGTTCATTGAGGGAACCCTGTCGGTTACGCAACCCTTCCTAGATATGGAAATGGGAAAATACAGGGGGGTTAGTGTCTTGAGAACTATGGGCCTGTTCCCATGCATTATACAGGGTAGCATCATTGGCTTGGGCAAACTTGAAACTCCTATCTAGGAGCCACGGCTCAGGAGTCGTTAGTGCTGGCATAGTGTTCTCAGGAATACTCTGTCTCAGCCTTCTGATCTTGTACCTGTACTACCTTTAGAAACAGTTGTAAAATCTCAGGGTTGTCTGTTTCTATGATTAAATCCTCGGGGAGACCCTACAACACCCCACCTTGATGTGATACGTTGCCCCATTAGTGTGAGTAAGGGCTATTACCGCCAGAGGGTAGTGTTTGATGTCCCCATGAACACACCGGATGTGTACTGTAGTATCTGGCAGTATTTGGTTTGGACGCATTAGAACTCCCTGTATTACTGACTGTCTACATCCTGAATCGAGGAGGGTTTGACATTTCTCCCATTCACCCTTACACTCACATGAAAAGCACTCCCCATTTCTGCTGTGTACAAGATGGATTTTGGAATATAACCCACTTCCACGGGTTCCTTAGTTGGTTCCCTACGGGGACACAAGCGGGCTATGTGTCTCCAATCCCCACACTCAAAATTGGGGTCCTTTGAAAGTCTGTTGTTCTGGTTTCGTATGTCTTGATTTCCCGCGTTCGGTGTGGGTCTAAACTTTCTCTCACTTTTCATTGTTGCTTAGCGTGTTTTCTCGGTTTCCCATACTATCACAGCCTGGGCTGGGCGTGAGAATAAGTTGTGGCCATCTCTATAGCCTGGGACTAACATAGGATGCCTGAAATGACAATTAATGCAAGAGAAGGCGCCTTCTGGACATGGCCAGGAGTCTCTATTGCACCCTTTCTGTGGAAATGTCCTTAAATCAAGTAAAGTTTGGGCAGAGTACCTGATAAACTGTGTCCCTGCAGATGGTTTATCCAAAATAGTCGAGTCCATAACCCTTAGTCCCGTCCGGTCGCGGACGGGCGCAGACAGGCAGCTCTTTGGCTGCTCTTCAGCGTGTCTTCGGCTTCGCGCGATCGCTGCGCGCCCAGTAGGGGGCGAGGGCTAAATAGCCCCTGAAGTAGAACCACTAGAGAGCTACCAGCTCCAGTGATTTCCGGAAGTGCCTGGCTCTCACCTGCCCGCCCTCCGCACAACGGTACTAGTTACCCTGTCGGAACGGGGCGGACAGGAAGGAGAGTTGAGCCGAGGCTCTCACTGCCCTCAGGAGACAAGAAACAACATCCCCTCCTATTCAATCAGGTGGGGAGAATCGGCGCGATGGCGCTCTATATTAAAGTTTAAACTGGCGTGCTAGTTGTCAGCACAGAATGCTAATGTCGATTTAAAAACAGGCCAGTACAAAATACAGTGAGTTAAAAGATATATGCAAACACAGCATACACAGCATAGAGCGCTATTTCAGCAACCTGGTCGAAGCAAGCGGGTCGGGGACACTGCCACTGTCACCTTACCGCCGCTGCGCCATATCTGATGTTCCGCCTAAATAGCCCCTGAAGTAGAACCACTAGAGCGCTACCCGCTCCAGTGATTTCAGGAAGTGCCTGGCTCTCACCTGCCCGCCCTCTGCACAACGGTACTAGTTACCCTGTCGGAACGGGGCGGACAAGAAGGAGAGTTGAGCCGAGGCTTCTCGCTGCCCTCAGGAGAAAAGAAACAACTTCCCCTCCTATTCAATCAGGTGGGGAGAATCGGCGCGATGGCGCTCTATATTAAAGTTTAAACTGGCGTGCTAGTTGTCAGCACAGAATGCAAATGTCGATTTAAAAACAGGCCAGTACAAAATACAGTGAGTTAAAAGATATATGCAGATATATTCTGTGGCGCTGAGTGATGCTGTGGCATTGAGTGGTGCTGTGGCGTTGAGTGGTGCTGTGGTATTGAGTGGTTCTGTGGCATTGAGTGGTGCTGTGGCGTTGAGTGGTGCTGAATTATGCTGTGGTGCTGAATTATGCTGTGGCGTTGAGTGATGCTGTGGCGTTGAGTGATGCTGTGGCGTTGAGTGATGCTGTGGCATTGAGTGATGCTGTGGCATTGAGTAATGCTGTGGCGTTGAGTAATGCTGTGGCGTTGAGGGATGCTGAGTCTTTGAGTGGTGCTGTGTCGTTAAGTGGTGTTGTGGCATTGAGGGGTGCTGTGGCATTGAGGGGTGCTGAGTGATTCTGTGGCGCTGAGTGATGCTGGAGTGCTGAGTGATGCTGCGGCGTTGAGTGGTGCTGTGGCGTTGAGTGGTGCTGTGTTGTTGAGTGGTGCTGTGTTGCTGAGTGATGCTGTGGTGTTGAGTGATGCTGTGGCATTGAGTGATGCTGTGGCATTGAGTAATGCTGTGGCATTGAGTAATGCTGTGGCGCTGAGTGGTGCTGTGGCATTGAGTGGTGCTGTGGCATTGAGTGGTGCTGTGGCATTGAGTGGTGCTGTGGCATTGGGTGGTGCTGAGTAATTCTGTGACGCTGAGTGATGCTGTTGCATTGAGTGATGATGTGGCGTTGAGTGATGCTGTGGCAT